>NC_086446.1:105303757-105470027 GCF_028390025.1 Pseudophryne corroboree
CCACGGCTGTACCTACCTCTGTGTCGTCAGTCGTCCTCCATAAGTAATATAATACTATACTATCCATCCATCTACATTGTATACCTGTGGGGGCTTTTAGTTGTGCGCATTAAAATATGGAGAACACAAATGTGGAGGTTAAAAAAATAGGGAAAGATCAAGATCCACTTCCACCTCGTGCTGAAGCTGCTGCCACTAGTCATGGCCGAGACGATGAAATGCCATCAACGTCGTCTGCCAAGGCCGATGCCCAATGTCATAGTACAGAGCATGTAAAATCCAAAACACAAAAGATCAGTAAAATGACCCAAAAATCAAAATTAAAAGCGTCTGAGGAGAAGCGTAAACTTGCCAATATGCCATTTACGACACGGAGTGGCAAGGAACGGCTGAGGCCCTGGCCTATGTTCATGGCTAGTGGTTCAGCTTCACATGAGGATGGAAGCACTCATCCTCTCGCTAGAAAAAAAGAAAAGACTTAAGCTGGCAAAAGCACAGCAAAGAACTGTGCGTTCTTCGAAATCCCAAATCCCAAAGGAGAGTCCAATTGTGTCGGTTGCGATGCCTGACCTTCCCAACACTGGACGGGAAGAGCTTGCGCCTTCCACCATTTGCACGCCCCCTGCAAGTGCTGGAAGGAGCACCCGCAGTCCAGTTCCTGATAGTCAAATTGAAGATGTCAGTGTTGAAGTACACCAAAATGAGGATATGGGTGTTGCTGGCGCTGGGGAGGAAATTGACAAGGAGGATTCTGATGGTGAGGTGGTTTGTTTAAGTCAGGCACCCGGGGAGACACCTGTTGTCCGTGGGAGGAATATGGCCATTGACATGCCTGGTCAAAATACAAAAAAAATCAGCTCTTCAGTGTGGAATTATTTCAACAGAAATGCGGACAACTGGTGTCAAGCCGTGTGTTGCCTTTGTCAAGCTGTAATAAGTAGGGGTAAGGACGTTAACCACCTCGGAACATCCTCCCTTATACGTCACCTGCAGCGCATTCATAATAAGTCAGTGACAAGTTCAAAAACTTTGGGCGACAGCGGAAGCAGTCCACTGACCAGTAAATCCCTTCCTCTTGTAACCAAGCTCGCACAAACCACACCACCAACTCCCTCAGTGTCAATTTCCTCCTTACCCAGGAAAGCCAATAGTCCTGCAGGCCATGTCACTGGCAAGTCTGACGAGTCCTCTCCTGCCTGGGATTCCTCCGATGCATCCTTGAGTGTAACGCCTACTGCTGCTGGCGCTGCTGTTGTTGCTGCTGGGAGTCGATCGTCATCCCAGAGGGGAAGTCGGAAGACCACTTGTACTACTTCCAGTAAGCAATTGACTGTCCAACAGTCCTTTGCGAGGAAGATGAAATATCACAGCAGTCATCCTGTTGCAAAGCGGATAACTCAGGCCTTGACAACTATGTTGGTGTTAGACGTGCGTCCAGTATCCGCCGTTAGGTCACGGGGAACTAGACAATTGCTTGAGGTAGTGTGCCCCCGTTACCAAATACCATCTAGGTTCCACTTCTCTAGGCAGGCGATACCGAGAATGTACACGGACGTCAGAAAAAGACTCACCAGTGTCCTAAAAAATGCAGTTGTACCCAATGTCCACTTAACCACGGACATGTGGACAAGTGGAGCAGGGCAGACTCAGGACTACATGACTGTGACAGCCCACTGGGTAGATGTATTGCCTCCCGCTGCAAGAACAGCAGCGGCGGCACCAGTAGCAGCATCTCGCAAACGCCAACTCGTTCCTAGGCAGGCTACGCTTTGTATCACCGCTTTCCAGAATACGCACACAGCTGAAAACCTCTTACGGCAACTGAGGAAGATCATCGCAGAATGGCTTACCCCAATTGGACTCTCCTGGGGATTTGTGGCATCGGACAACGCCAGCAATATTGTGCGTGCATTACATCTGGGCAAATTCCAGCACGTCCCATGTTTTGCACATACCTTGAATTTGGTGGTGCAGAATTATTTAAAAAACGACAGGGGCGTGCAAGAGATGCTGTCGGTGGCCAGAAGAATTGCGGGCCACTTTCGGCGTACAGGCACCGCGTACAGAAGACTGGAGCACCACCAAAAACACCTGAACCTGCCCTGCCATCATCTGAAGCAAGAGGTGGTAACGAGGTGGAATTCAACCCTCTTTATGCTTCAGAGGATGGAGGAGCAGCAAAAGGCCATTCAAGCCTATACATCTGCCCACGATATAGGCAAAGGAGGTGGAATGCACCTGTCTCAAGCGCAGTGGAGAATGATTTCAACGTTGTTCAAGGTTCTGCAACCTTTTGAACTTGCCACACGTGAAGTCAGTTCAGACACTGCCAGCCTGAGTCAGGTCATTCCCCTCAACAGGCTTTTGCAGAAGAAGCTGGAGGCATTGAAGGAGGAGCTAAAACAGAGCGATTCCGCTAGGCATGTGGGACTTGTGGATGGAGCCCTTCATTCGCTTAACCAGGATTCACGTGTGGTTAATCTGTTGAAATCAGAGCACTACATTTTGGCCACCGTGCTCGATCCTAGATTTAAAACCTACCTTGGATCTCTCTTTACGGCAGACACAAGTCTGCAGAGGTTCAAAGACCTGCTGGTGAGAAAATTGTCAAGTCAAGCGGAACGCGACCCGTCAACATCTCCTCCTTCACATTCTCCCGCAACTGGGGGTGCGAGGAAAATGCTACGAATTCCGAGCCCACCCGCTGGCGGTGATGCAGGGCAGTCTGGAGCGACTGCTGATGCTGACATCTGGTCCGGACTGAAGGACCTGCCAACGATTACTGACATGTCGTCTACTGTCACTGCATATGATTCTCTCACCATTGAAAGAATGGTGGAGGATTATATGAGTGACCGCATCCAAGTAGGCACGTCAGACAGTCCGTACGTATACTGGCAGGAAAAAGAGGCAATTTGGAGGCCCTTGCACAAACTGGCTTTATTCTACCTAAGTTGCCCTCCCTCCAGTGTTTACTCCGAAAGAGTGTTTAGTGCCGCCGCTCACCTTGTCACCAATCGGCGTACGAGGTTACTTCCAGAAAATGTGGAGAAGATGATGTTCATTAAAATGAATTATAATCAATTCCTCCATGGAGACATTCACCAGCAGCAATTGCCTCCAGAAAGTACACGGGGACCTGAGATGGTGGATTCCAGTGGGGACGAATTAATAATCTGTGAGGAGGGGGATGTACACAGTGAAAAGGGTGATGAATCGGACGATGATGAGGTGGACATCTTGCCTCCGTAGAGCCAGTTTGTGCAAGGAGAGATTGATTGCTTCTTTTTTGGTGGGGGCCCAAACCAACCAGTCATTTCAGTTACAGTCGTGTGGCAGACCCTGTCGCTGAAATGATGGGTTCGTTAAAGTATGCATGTCCTGTTTTTACAACATAAGGGTGGGTGGGAGGGCCCAAGGACAATTCCATCTTGCACCTTTTTTTTCTTTAATTTTTCTTTGCGTCATGTGCTGTTCGGGGAGTATTTTTTTGAAGGGCCATCCTGCGTGACACTGCAGTGCCACTCCTAGATGGGCCAGGTGTTTGTGTCGGCCACTAGGGTCGCTTAGCTTAGTCACACAGCTACCTCATTGCGCCTCTTTTTTTCTTTGCGTCATGTGCTGTTTGGGGAGTATTTTTTTGAAGGGCCATCCTGCGTGACACTGCAGTGCCACTCCTAGATGGGCCAGGTGTTTGTATCGGCCACTAGGGTCGCTTAGCTTAGTCACACAGCTACCTCATTGCGCCTCTTTTTTTCTTTGCGTCATGTGCTGTTTGGGGAGTATTTTTTTGAAGGGCCACCCTGCGTGACACTGCAGTGCCACTCCTAGATGGGCCAGGTGTTTGTGTCGGCCACTAGGGTCGCTTAGCTTAGTCACACAGCTACCTCATTGCGCCTCTTTTTTTCTTTGCGTCATGTGCTGTTTGGGGAGTATTTATTTGAAGGGCCATCCTGCGTGACACTGCAGTGCCACTCCTAGATGGGCCAGGTGTTTGTGTCGGCCACTAGGGTCGCTTAGCTTAGTCACACAGCTACCTCATTGCGCCTCTTTTTTTCTTTGCGTCATGTGCTGTTTGGGGAGTATTTTTTTGAAGGGCCACCCTGCGTGACACTGCAGTGCCACTCCTAGATGGGCCAGGTGTTTGTGTCGGCCACTAGGGTCGCTTAGCTTAGTCACACAGCTACCTCATTGCGCCTCTTTTTTTCTTTGCGTCATGTGCTGTTTGGGGAGTATTTTTTTGAAGGGCCACCCTGCGTGACACTGCAGTGACACTCCTAGATGGGCCAGGTGTTTGTGTCGGCCACTAGGGTCGCTTAGCTTAGTCACACAGCTACCTCATTGCGCCTCTTTTTTTCTTTGCGTCATGTGCTGTTTGGGGAGTATTTTTTTGAAGGGCCATCCTGCGTGACACTGCAGTGCCACTCCTAGATGGGCCAGGTGTTTGTGTCGGCCACTAGGGTCGCTTAGCTTAGTCACACAGCTACCTCATTGCGCCTCTTTTTTTCTTTGCGTCATGTGCTGTTTGGGGAGTATTTTTTTGAAGGGCCATCCTGCGTGACACTGCAGTGCCACTCCTAGATGGGCCAGGTGTTTGTATCGGCCACTAGGGTCGCTTAGCTTAGTCACACAGCTACCTCATTGCGCCTCTTTTTTTCTTTGCGTCATGTGCTGTTTGGGGAGTATTTTTTTGAAGGGCCACCCTGCGTGACACTGCAGTGCCACTCCTAGATGGGCCAGGTGTTTGTGTCGGCCACTAGGGTCGCTTAGCTTAGTCACACAGCTACCTCATTGCGCCTCTTTTTTTCTTTGCGTCATGTGCTGTTTGGGGAGTATTTATTTGAAGGGCCATCCTGCGTGACACTGCAGTGCCACTCCTAGATGGGCCAGGTGTTTGTGTCGGCCACTAGGGTCGCTTAGCTTAGTCACACAGCTACCTCATTGCGCCTCTTTTTTTCTTTGCGTCATGTGCTGTTTGGGGAGTATTTTTTTGAAGGGCCACCCTGCGTGACACTGCAGTGCCACTCCTAGATGGGCCAGGTGTTTGTGTCGGCCACTAGGGTCGCTTAGCTTAGTCACACAGCTACCTCATTGCGCCTCTTTTTTTCTTTGCGTCATGTGCAGTTTGGGGAGTATTTTTTTGAAGGGCCACCCTGCGTGACACTGCAGTGCCACTCCTAGATGGGCCAGGTGTTTGTGTCGGCCACTAGGGTCGCTTAGCTTAGTCACACAGCTACCTCATTGCGCCTCTTTTTTTCTTTGCGTCATGTGCTGTTTGGGAAGTATTTTTTTGAAGGGCCATCCTGCGTGACACTGCAGTGCCACTCCTAGATGGGCCAGGTGTTTGTGTCGGCCACTAGGGTCGCTTAGCTTAGTTACACAGCTACCTCATTGCGCCTCTTTTTTTCTTTGCGTCATGTGCTGTTTGGGGAGTATTTTTTTGAAGGGCCATCCTGCGTGACACTGCAGTGCCACTCCTAGATGGGCCAGGTGTTTGTGTCGGCCACTAGGGTCGCTTAGCTTAGCCATCCAGCGACCTCGGTGCAAATTTTAGGACTAAAAATAATATTGTGAGGTGTGAGGTGTTCAGAATAGACTGAAAATGAGTGGAAATTATGGTTATTGAGGTTAATATTACTATGGGATCAAAATGACCCCCAAATTCTATAATTTAAGCTGTTTTTTAGGGTTTTTGAAAAAAACACCCGAATCCAAAGCACACCCGAATCCGACAAAAAAAATTCGGTGAGGTTTTGCCAAAACGCGTCCGAACCCAAAACACGGCCACGGAACCGAACCCAAAACCAAAACACAAATCCCGAAAAATTTCAGGTGCACATCACTAGTAACTATGTACAGTATGTATGTGACTGTATTTGTATATACTGCATGTGTGACTGGACTGTATATCATATGTATGTGTTTTGTGTGTGACTATGTATGTAAGTATATATGTGTCTGCCTATGGGCAGGATCAGATATACTAATGGCAAATGTGGTTTGACCGCATTTCCCATATAAAATTAGGAATATATTTATTAGCACTGGTCCACATCTCCATTTTCTATTTGCATTCCCCATATGCCCTTTATAGACTGTGTTTTCTATAGGGGTATGACTGTGTGGCGTAACATGAATAAGAGACACTACCGTGCGTTGTAATGTGAGTAATGGACACTACTGTGCGGTGTAATGTGATACTGTGAGGCATAATTTGAATTGGAAGTACTATTGTGTGGCCATGCCCCTTCCCTTCCCCACAAGGCCACATTTCTTTTTTGAAACGTCTCCCTTATTTCAAATATGTGTGGGGGGGGGGGGGGGGGGGGGGGGGGGGGCTGCCCCTGACTTTGCCAGGGGCTCTCGGACCCCTGGATACACCCCTGCATCCAGCCTCCCTTTGTGCCACCTACGGCGCCCTGGGATCTCAATGTGGTGTTGCATTTTCTCCAGTCAGACTGGTTTGAACTTCTACATGAGGCTGAGATCAAGTTTCTCACGTAGAAGGCTGTCACTTTGTTGGCCTTAGCCTCTGCTAGATGTGTGTTGGAGTTGGGGGCTTTGTCATGTAAAAGCCCATACTTGATCTTCCATGAAGATAGAGCTGAACTTCGGACTCGTCAGCAGTTTCTTCCGAAGGTTGTGTCGGCATTTCATATCAACCAACCTATTGTGGTGCCAGTTGCGACTGACTCCTCAGTTTCATCAAAGTCCTTAGATGTTGTAAGGGCTCTAAAGATCTACGTGAGGAGGACTGCTCGTCACAGAAAATCGGTCTCTCTGTCCTATATGATCCCAAGAAAATTGGGTGTCCTGCTTCTAAGCAGACGATTTCTCGCTGGATCAGGTTCACTATCCAGCATGCGTATTCTATGGCGGGCTTGCCGTGTCCTACGTCTGTTAAGGCCCACTCTACTCGTAAGGTGGATTCTTCCTGTACGGCTGCCCGGGGTGTCTCGGCTTTACAACACTGCCGAGCGGCTACTTGGTCGGGGTCGAACACGTTCGCAAAGTTCTACAGGTTCGATACTTTGGCCTCTGAGGACCTTAAATTTGGTCAATCAGTTCTGCAAGAGCCTCCGCGCTCTCCCTCCCGTTCTGGGAGCTTTGGTACATCCCCATGGTACTAATGTGGACCCCAGCATCTTCTAGGACGTAAGAGAAAATAGGATTTTAATTACCTACCGGTAAATCCTTTTCTCATAGTCCGTAGAGGATGCTGGGCGCCCGTCCAGCGCTTCGTGATTCTGCAGTGGTTATTTGGTTCAGTACTACTTAGTTGTACTGTTTTGTTACTTGGTAAGTAATCCTGTTCAGCCATTGCTGATGTTTCAGGCTAGTTAGCTTGGGTTGCCTTGTGTGTGAGCTGGTGTGAATCTCGCCACTATCTGTGTAATATCCTTCTCTCGAAGATGTCCGTCTCCTCGGGCACAGTTTCTAGACTGGGTCTGGTAGGAGGGGCATAGAGGGAGGAGCCAGCCCACACTCTCAAACTCTTAAAGTGCCAATGGCTCCTAGTGGATATGTCTATACCCCATGGTACTAATGTGGACCCCAGCATCCTCTACGGACTACGAGAAAAGGATTTACCGGTAGGTAATTAAAATCCTATTTTCTGAGACAGACCGCAGTGTCTCGCGGGTAAATGGGAAAGGGGCATAGCCAAATTGGTTGCAATTCTATGAGAACCTCATCAATTTAACTCCGTCCCCTCCCCATAGACCTGCAAATCATGCATATACCGTGATGGGGCAGGGTCTAATGATGCAAAGTGCCCGTCCCACATCAAAGGGGAGCATCCGGGCTGAAGCAAACTGCTGCACTATGCAGTCCTGTAACAGTGAGAGCTGCTACTGGCAGCGGAGGCTGTAGACAAGCAGAATCTGTTCTACGCTGCTGAGAGGAGGCTCCGGAGTCTGCCCCCAGTGAAGGAGTGCAGGTAGAACAGCTGTTCCCTCATGCAGGTGTGGGGGGAAGTGGCACACAGCGGGCACAGCCAGGGGAGCAGATAAATGACAACAGGGGAAGCATAGGAGTGGGGACAGGCCCCCATCTTAATTGCCCCCCGAAGACTTAATCCGACCCTGATAGGAGTCGTTTCCAAGACTACTGCGTTTACCACATGGTTGGTGATGGATTTATGGAACATGATTCTGCTCCACTTGGAAAACATTTATCTATTTTGGAACCTGCCCCAGTCCCACTGCTTGAACCTTTCTCTTGTCCTTCTGCCCACTTCAGGGGATTGGCTAATCTGGGGTTAATGTACTGCCCTTTTCAAATTTGGTATCTATGCCTGTTGCCCTGGTGCCTTTGTATATACTGAAGGGCCTGACATCTCTACTCCTGCCCAATCCCCTCTTCATGGGGAGCTATATGAAGCTGTGAAAATAATGGAGGAGTGAGCCAGTGGAGACGTTGGCAATGGCAACCAATCAGATTCTACGTATAATATTATAGAAAGCACTTGATAAATGTTACCTCAATGCTGATTGGTCGCCATGGGCAATTTCTCTGCTGGCTCAATTCTCCACTCTTTTCACTGCTTCATACATCTAGCCCCATGTTCCTTTCATTGTGGGATGGGCACTTTGTCTTCCAGGGACATTGGATTGCTGGATTCTCTGGGGCTTCCTCTCCCTATGGCTCTGGATTTGCAAAATGGGAAGCGCTGTTAGTGGCTTCCCACTGTTCTCCCCTTTGGAAAACAGGTGATCAGACCCTGTTTTTTAACTTCTGTGTTTTTATGCAACTTACATACCTGCTGGGATGCTGAATAGCCAACGGTCAAGTCTGCTCATTGCAGAAAATAAATCTCTTCTCTTTCATGGCCACCTAGTCACTCTCACGTGTGACCCCCACTGCCTTTACTGGGATGGATCACGGCCCTCCCACACTCCCCTTCACTTACAGTATATTTGCTAGTATATTTATTTAGAAAATGTGGAATAGAAATTCTGGGGCAGAGTTATTAAGCCTGGTGAAGTGATAAAGTGGAAGGTGATAACGCACCAGCCAATCAGCTCCTAACTTCCGTGTTACAGGCTGGGTTTGCAAAATGACAGTTAGGAGCTGACTGGCTGGTGCGTTATCACCTTCCACTTTATCACTTCACCAGGCTTAATAAATCTGCCCCACTGTTCCAGTGCCGTAACTAGGCATTTTAGCGATGTGTGCAAGAAACGGTATTGGCGCCCCCCTATGCAAGATAGGGGCAGTGCGTGCTGAAGGCGCGTGCAAAATATATAGGGGCATGGCTTCATGGGGAAGGGGCGTGGTCACAAAATAATACCAATTAATTCTACGGTGCAGTCTCCATTATTTAAATTACGCTGCACAGTAGCGCCACTAGACCAGGTAGAGCCCCTTTTACACATTAAAGCAGACAGTCCCCCTTTTACACATTACGGCAGACAGTGTCCCCATTTTGCACATCACGGCAGACAGCGTCCCCCTTTTTACACATTACGGCAGACAGCGTCCCCTTTTTACACATTACGGCAGACAGCGTCCCCTGTTACACATTACGGCAGCCAGTCCCCCTTTTTACACATTACGGCAGACAGCGTCCCCCTTATTACACATTACGGCAGACAGCGTCCCCCTTATTACACATTACGACAGACAGCGTCCCCCTTATTACACATTACGGCAGACACAGCGTCCCCTTTTTTACACATTACAGCAGACAGCGTCCCCTTTTATACACATTACGGCAGACAGCGTCCCCTTTTATACACATTACGGCAGACAGCGTTCCCTTTTTTACACATTACGACAGACAGCGTCCCCCTTATTACACATTACGGCAGACAGCGTCCCCTTTTTTACACATTACGGCAGCCAGTCCACCTTTTTAAGAGGGAGAGGGGGCAATACAGGGAGACTCCACCACACAGTCACAGTAAGTATCCCCCACCACCGCACACAGCAGCCATACTACACTACCCCCCCTCCCCTTGTTAGTATACAGTATCTGTGACCAGAGAGATACCACACACACACACACACACACACACACACACAATAGACACAACAGCAGCCATTCAAACCCCCCTCTCCACTGCTCCACACAGCAGCCTGCCTCCGACACCCCAGCTCCACTCACACAGCAACAATGGCACATCTCCCCTTGCCCTGCGCAGACATACCGCAGCCATCGCCAGCCTTGCAGCAGCGGTAGTCTCAGCTTTGTTTTTTCCTCCTTCCTTCCAGGAGAGTGGTGGTGTGGTGACTGTGTTCCGCTCTTCTTCTCTCAGCACAGTGGCAGCAATCAGTTGTATTCCCGCCGCTACTCGTCTTTTAACAGTAGTTGCGTTGGGCGGCATCTCCCCTCCCCCCCCCCTGTAGCAGCTTTCTTCTCCAGCGTTTAGCGCTCCTTCTTGTCCAGCATGAGTGTGCTATGGAGTAAGGGCAGATTCTTGGTTTGCGGCCGACGCGGGATGGAAAGGGAGACAACCCCGTGATCCTCATCCACATGTCTGCCTGGCTAAACTAAAGCTCACCGCGGGCAGCGGCAGTGGTCGCGGCCCTGCGGGTACTGCCGGCGGTCCTGCGCTCTCAGTGCTTTTACGCTGTGTGCCAGGCGTGTGCCAGGCACGCTGGCCCATAGCTAGTTACGGCACTGCTCTGTTCCCACCTCAACTTGTTTAGATAAAGCAGTGATCAAGAAGTGATAAGTGGAAGGTGATAACACACCAGCCAAACAGCTCCTAACCGTTATTTTTGAAATCCGTAATGACTGGCTGGTGCATTATCACGTTCCGCTTAGCACTTATTTATCACTTCTCCGGGCTTCATACATCTGCCCCTATGTGCCCCTTTACCTGAAGAAGGGGAGACAAGCAATGAAGAGGTGTTCTCTTCCTACTTTCCTTCTGGGCTCCTACTGTCTCCGTCTTCTCCGTTCCACCCACCAGCTCCCACTGCCCCACTGGCTTGCACTCTCCTGCTCCCCACCCCCACCCCACCCGGCCAGCTACACTGATCAGCATCAAGCAAACATTACTGCTGATGATAAAAGCATACGTAGTCCATTTAAACAACTTTTGCAAATGCGAAAGATGTTTCAAACCTACTCACTGGGACAGCCCTTTACCACTTACATCCGGAGATAAAAACGAAGCGGAAAGAGGTGATTGTTTTGTGCTGCTTTTCACTTTTCCCCTCTAAATGCTATGTTCACTGACACCTATGTAATGCTCCGCTGTACTGTATATATTTCAGACATAACAACAATATTTAAAAAAACAAATAAAACTCATTACATGTCAATACGCATTTGCGTTCATACTTGTGTCTGCATGTTTATATTGCATTGAGATTATTGATACTTTTGCTTATTCTATTTCAGTGCGTTTATTGCATTATCACCATAGATCTCTATGATAGCGCATTGTGGGGGTCATTCCGAGTTGTTCGCTCGTTATTTTTTTCTCGCAATGGAGCGATTAGTCGCTAATGCGCATGCGCAATGTCCGCAGTGCGACTGCGCCAAGTAAATTTGCTATGCAGTTAGGTATTTTACTCACGGCATTACGAAGTTTTTTCTTCGTTCTGGTGATCGTAATGTGATTGACAGGAAGTGGGTGTTTCTGGGCGGAAACAGGCCGTTTTATGGGTGTGTGCGAAAAAACGCTACCGTTTCTGGGAAAAACGCGGGAGTGGCTGGAGAAACGGAGGAGTGTCTGGGAGAACGCTGGGTGTGTTTGTGACGTCAAACCAGGAACGACAAGCACTGAACTGATCGCAGATGCCGAGTAAGTCTGGAGCTACTCAGAAACTGCTAAGAAGTGTCTATTCGCAATTTTGCTAATCTTTCGTTCGCAATTTTGATAAGCTAAGATTCACTCCCAGTAGGCGGCGGCTTAGCGTGTGCAAAGCTGCTAAAAGCAGCTTGCGAGCGAACAACTCGGAATGAGGGCCTGTGTACATACCATCTGAGACTTAACACAAGCTGTATAACCAGCACTTTGCTGTATTTTACCCATTGGTTTCTATGGCTCATTCCTTCCAGAAGCTCATATATTTCAATCTAGCTGTGCACTACATGTAAAAACTGGGTATGGGACTCAAGGTCGAAAGTGTCTATGTCAACACCCATTAGGTCCGCAGTGGCTAGGTGGACACTGTAAATAGGTCGACACGGCCATTAGGTCGACATGAAAAAAGATCGACATTAGTTTTTCATGTTTTTTTTGGTGTCGGTTTCTTCGTAAAGTGACTGGGAATCCCAATTAGTGCACTGTGTCCCCTCGCATGGCTCTCTTCACTCGCCATGCTTCGGGCAAGGTGCCTCGCTTTGCTACCGCTGCGCTCGGTACAGGTTACCATTCCCAATCGTAGTCTGCGTGGATCGTAAAGTATGAAAAAGTTTAAAAAAAATAAACAAATGAAAAACCCATGTCGACCTTGTTCATGTCGGTCTAATAGTCATGTCGGCCTATTTCTAGTGATGAGTTAGTCACTGTCGACCAATAGGTGTCGACCTAAGTGGTGTCGACCCAGAGATACGGATACCGTTAAAACTGCAATTAAATAAAATGACCTTTGAAATTAATGGACAGCCATAGTCATGGCCTGAGCAGCAAAGCACTGCTGATTTGTGTTTTCCCAACATCCAATTAGATTTTAGAACAAATGAAGTGAAAAAGAAGAGCAGCGCACTACTATACATTAGTGCTAAGCAAGTAAGCATAAACATGGATGACACATTACACACCCGAGAAAGGTAAAAAATGTCACTGACTGAAAATAAAAGGTGAGCCTGTCTGCAATCCTTTTTCGCCAGGACAAGTTGTAGTGACGGGTTGGATATGGTATCCTAGCGGCCGAGATCCCAGCGGTCAGAAGAATACCGACGCCTGGATCCCATCCGCCAGAATTCCGGCAGCGGGGTGACCACTAGAAAGGCCCTTGCGTGCTTGTTGCGCTCGGCATGCTGCGGGCTTGGTGGCTTGCTGCGCTCGCCACAGGTTTTATTCCCACTCTATGGGTGTCGTGAACACCCACGAGTGGGAATAGCCCCAGCGCAGCTGTCGGCATTTTTGGCGTCCGGAATCCCGGCAGCGGCATTCTTACTGGCGGGATCCTGACCGCTGGGATATTAACTACATCCCATAGTGACTGTATATGCAGTGTTATATGACCATATCAGTGTTAAGGCCCGTTCACACTAGACCAGAAAATAAAATATATCGCTCAGAAGGGCCATTCAGAGCGAGATCTTTTTCAATCTCGTCTAGTGTGTACACTCGATGTCGTTAACGATGCGTGCTACCGCGCATCGTTAATGCCACCCTCCCTCATCTGAATATATACATATGAGGGAGCTCCTCGTTAACGACAGCCTGGGCATTGTTCCCACTGCCCCACGCCATCGCTCCCTCCCCGCTGGCATCGGCAAGTGTGTATCCAGCCACTGCCAATATCGGCGTCGGTGGGGGCTCGTTTAGTGTGTATGGGCCTTTACATGTATATTTGCTATAATGCATTTTTGTTCAGTTTCTAAATGTTGCCAGGTGAGTTTTCTATGCAACTCTGTACTGTGTACCCTGCCCTCTAAAATAACCGTTATCACATGATGGGCCCATTAGCGCTAGCTCACTATTTAATGGAAAGTGCAGTTAGCAGGAAGGTAATCATGCATCAAAGAATATCAGTGCACTTGCTGAACTACATAAATGATAATTGTGGGAACAGCTGCTCACAGTGGGGTAAATTTACTAAGGTGGGAGTTTTTTTAGAACTGGTGATGTTGCCCATAGCAACCAGTCAGATTCTACTTAACATTTATCTAGCTGCTTCTAGAAGACAATAGATGTAATCTGATTGGTTGAGTAAGTCTTGGGCTGCGCAGAGACTGCACACATTGGATTTTTGCAGCTCGGTGTACACATGGGATCGCACACTTCTATGGCAAAAAAAGCATGCAGTGGCACTCTGTTCTGTATCAATCGCTGTGTATTCATATCTAAAGCTCCAACGTTTCGGGGCTATATATATATATATATATATATATATATATATATCCAAACAGTCTGTCCCGGCACTCCCTGCTCATATAGATAACTGGCTGCGGTGCCCTCCCAGGTAAGATGAATGTAATCTCCCAGTGTAGAGTGAAAATAACAATGGGCGGCACTCAGCAGGCTTGTAGTTGAAAAAATGCAGTTAGTTTAATCCATTAAACTAACTGCATTTTTTCAACTACAAGCCTGCTGAGTGCCGCCCATTGTTATTTTCACTCTATATATATATATATATATATATATATATAGTCCAAGGTAGAAATACGGCACTCCAGGACTTAATGAAACATGCCGGAAGCAAATTCAAAGAAAGCTGTCAGCGTAGCATAACTTGGTCAACGTTTCATTTAATTTCTTAAATTTCGTCAGGACATCATCAAAAGAACAAACAGAAGTGCTTACCTTATATACCAACACCACATACAGACTTGTCCACGCAGCATGAGCGGGTCCCGGACGGGGACTGATGACGTCACCGTCAAGCGACGTGTGCTGTCCAGCGCCGTAGTCATGGTAACCCGCCGGGTTTAGCCGCACCAATGCTGAGGGTCAAAAAAATACAATAAACACACATAAGCAAAGAAAAATAACTTCAATATGACTGGACATGAGCCCATACAATTGCTGTATACAGATATCCATAAGGTTTATAATAAAGCTTATATGCATCCGGAGAATGCACTTTTTATGTGCCAAATCACAAGATGCATATAATAAGAAAGTCGCAGGTAATATATCAAACGATATTAATGTACCAAGTAAAAATGCATACAATGAAATGATTTATCAAACAAATATCAAATGTAACTAATCAATCTCAAAAGTTGCTAGGGCATGGAGAAATGAAGCTTAAAGGACAATCACAAGAAATAATGAAAATCCCTAAAAAAGTCACAAAAAAAAACAAAAAAACATCCCAAGTTATTAGATTAATTGAGCCCGTCCGGGGCAAGTGTGCGAAGCTCAAATATCCAGCGAGCCTCCTTACGAAGTAGAAGGGCACCTCGATCACCCCCCCCCCCCCCCCCCGAATGTTACTGGGGACATGGTCAATGACCGTATGACGCAAACTGGCTAAAGAATGTTTGGCCTCACGGAAGTGACGGGCTACCGGCTGTTCTTGAGGGGTACCCTCTAGGGCAGAACGTATGGCCTGGCGATGTAATGCCATTCTTTCCTTAAATTGGCGAATGGTCTTGCCAATGTAGAGCAAGCCACAGGGGCATTTGATATAATAAATAACAAATGAACTCTGGCATGATAAAACATGCTTAATCCTGATTTTGGTGCCCGAGTGAGGATGATTAAAGGTGGGACCACATTCCATCGACCTACAAGTGGTACAGCCCAAACACTTGTAGCACCCTGGTTGCCGAGCCAAGAAGGTCCTGGGGGTTGCACTATCCATATATGAAATGTCATTTTTGACCAACATATCACGAAGATTTCATTTTCGTTTAAAGCTAGGCATTAGTTTGCAGTCCTTGATGGATTTAAGGTCAGGATCAGCGGTAAGTATGGGCCACAAACTTTTGTCCATCTGCATATTTTTATGATTGAATGGATGATACTCCTGTACAAAGGGAAGCCTGTTGTCTCTATTGCGACCTGTTGCCTTGATAGAGAGAACCTCATGTCTTGGTGTATCCAGAACCTGCTTTTTAATTGCTTTCAGCCAGGTAATTTCATAACCACGAACCACAAAGTCCTGTATCATCAGATCAATGCGTTTTTCAGCCTTTTCCAGAGTATCGCAAGTGCGGACCGCCCGCAGAAATTGTGATTTTGGTAAACTGCGGGCAACAAAACCAGGGTGTTGGCTATCTGCCCTAAGAATTGTGTTGCGGTCCGTGGTTTTTTTAAAAAGATCAGTAGTGACCTTCCCATCTTGTAGGGAGACTTCAACATCCAAATAATGGACCATTTTATCACTAATCTGATACGTAAATTGTATATTGGCATCCATCGTGTTAATATGCTCCATCGCCAAGCTGAATTCCCGGCTGGTGCCAGTCCAAATGATGAACAAGTCATCTATGTACCGTGTTAGGTACACAATTTTGGATTGCATGCTGGGGTTCAAAAGAAAAAGATTTTTGTCAAGCTCAAACATAATAATATTAGCCAGGGACGGCCCCACACAAGACCCCATGGCACAGCCCCGCAGTTGGACATACCATTGTCGGTCAAATAGAAAATAATTTCTCGTTAGAGACAATGTCAATAGCTCACAGAAGAAGTACGCCAGATTACCCGTGAGGAATCTTCGGACAGCTTGCACCCCTCGGTTGTGGGGAATGTTGGTGTATATACCACGTGTGTATACCACGTCCAGTGTGCACAAATGGCATCCATCTGGTAGAGTAGGCAAAGTGACCAATTTTCTGAGAAAAGTGGAAGAGTCCTTAAGATAAGTTGGTTGATCCTGAATAAGTTCCTGAAGGAAACTGTCAAGATACTGTGAGATCAGGGCCGGTTCCGGGGCTTCTGGCGCTCCGGGCGGCATTTGGGGGCGTGGCTTCATACAGGGGGCGTGGTCATTTACGCCCCCTGTACAGACTGAAATGATGTGCGGTGTGCGATGACGTCATCGCGCACCGCACAGCAAAGGTCCTCTCCACGAAGGGAAACTAGACACGTAGCGTCTAGTTCCCTTCGTGGAGAGGACCTTTGCTGTGCGGTGCGCGATGACGTCAACGGGCACCGCACAGTAAAGGACCTCTCCACGAAGGGAAACTAGACGCGTACACGTCTAGTTTCCCTTCCCAGCGGCAGCAGGGGGGCAGCGGCCAGCGGCAGCAGGGGGGCAGCGGGTAGCGGGGGGCACACAGCAGCAGTGGATCTTGCCCTGGTGAGGCGCCCCGGGCAAAAGTCCTGCTTGCCCGTGGCAAGATCCGCTACTGTGTGAGATGATATAGTAAATAGAATCCCGGGCACTGATGATAGGCCGCCTGGGTGGATGTGTAGAATTTTTGTGCAACTTTGGAATTGAATATAAAACAGGAGTCCTGGGGTGGTTTGTGGTCAATGCTTGACTAACTTTATCCGTGATGTAGCCGCTGTGAACAGCCTCCAATAGGACAGTATCGAGTTCCTTTTTAAATGTCATGGTGGGATCTGACATCAATCGCCCATAAACCTCAGTGTCATTCAATTGTAGTAGTATATCTTGCCGATAGTATTCCAGGTCTAAGACAACTACACCTCCGCCCTTGTCGGCGGGGCGAATGACTATATCCTGATAACCTTGTAGGTTTTTTAAAGCTGCTCGTTCTGCCCTAGTGAGGTTATTCCTAGGGGGAGTGGAGTTATTTGCCTCCTCCATAACATATTGATTAAGAGTTCTTGTAAACACTTTCAGTGAGTTATTGGATGAGGAAGGGTCAAAAACCGATTTTGGTCTAAATCGTTGTATCTGTGAAGATGGAAGCTGAATCGGCTGTTTCTCATAAAATTCTTTAAGTCGTATCTGTCGTGTGAATTTATGTAAGTCCACTGTCCAGTTAAATTTATCAAATTCTGATGATGGAATAAAAGAAAGTCCTTTATTGAGAACATTAATTTCCTCATCGGACAAAATTCTACCAGAAAGATTGAACACTATGGGGGTAATTCCAAGTTGATCGCAGCAGGAATTTTTTTAGCAGTTGGGCAAAACCATGTGCACTGCAGGGGGGCAGATATAACATGTGCAGAGAGAGTTAGATTTGGGTGGGTTATTTTGTTTCTGTGCAGGGTAAATACTGTCTGCTTTATTTTTACACTGCAATTTAGATTGCAGATTGAACACACCACACCCAAATCACTCTCTCTGCACATGTTATATCTGCCTCCCCTGCAGTGCACATGGTTTTGCCCAACTGCTAAAAAATTTCCTGCTGCGATCAACTTGGAATTACCCCCAATGTTCGTTTTTTTACTGCACGCTTCTTGCTTGAAGATCTTTTGCCATTTCCCCCTCGCCTGCTTTTTTTGGGGGGACCCCGCGCTGAGGGGGTTTACCAGAGGTTTTAGTTGAATCACTATCTGGGATGATTGTGTGTCAGATGTGTCATTGATGTTACGATCACGTCGTTGACGCCATCCAGAGGATCTATTTGGTTTAGAGGAGACACCTGGGTTGTTGACCCAGGGGTATACTATACAGTGCCCTGTTGATAGTCCCTCTGAACAGTGGACAGTTTTTCACGTTTAAATTTGAGAAGATCTTGTCGATATTTGTCGGTCTGCTCCTGTAGTTTACTCATCCAGTTAGTTTCCGGATCTTTACTAAAAGTATCGTCAATGCTTTTTTCAAGCTCAGTAATATTTGCTTTAATGCGGATTAATTCATGGTTGGACTCTTCGATAACTAACAAAAGTAAATCAAAACGACAATTGTTAAGAACAGCCACCCACCGTCGGCAAAACTCAGGGTTGAATTTACCGATGGTGGGGGTGTTCTTAATCCCGAATCCCCTTGGGATCAATTTTTTGTGGAAATAATCACTTAGTGTGGAACCATGTAGGAAATAATCGATTTCCTTCATTTTCAGCTTTAATAGTTTGAAAAAGATCTGTCCATTAGGCATGGTGATATCAGTGGCTTCAGTAATCTCCGGAAATAATATGCCCTCCGCATCACTCTCTGAGAGAGAGAGCATTTCACCAAGCGGTAAAACAACATCCCTGTATCCACTGGTACTTGGTTGCTCCGTGCCAGTTGCCATATTGAAGACACACCAAAGAGAATCCCGGTGAATGAAGTGCAAATAAAATCAAGAAAGGACAGTCTGTATCCTGGAAATAACCTGTAGGGTGCCTTGTCAGTATAGAAGAAGGGGTATCCGTCGCTTAGAAAACGGACGAATACTCGTTCTCCCCCATAACACAAAAGCAGCAACAATGACCGGCACTGCTATACTCCATGAGATGATAAATGCCCAGGTGCCAGTATATTAAAGTGAATGTGCTCTTATTTAATGCAATAGATGCTATTTGAAAAACATGCATCAAATGGTGGGAAAAACACCCTGTGTTATTAGTGTACAAAGGTGATGCCTTTAGCCAAGAAAATGATATAATATATAATAATACCCTCAATATTCAGGTTATTCACATGTAGTAGGTTCTCTATGAAGGTCTTCTCCTTGGTTGCTGGAGATACCTTAAAAATAGATCTCCCAACACCCTGTGTTATTAGTGTACAAAGGTTATACCTTAGGCCAAGAGAATGGTATGATATATAATAATACCCTCAGTATTCGGGTTATTCACATGTAGTAGGTTCTCTATGGAGGTCTTCTCCTGGGTTGCTGTTTTTCAAATAGCATCTATTGCTCTAAATAAGAGCCCTATCACTCCACATAGTGGAAATACTACACTATCATTGTCCATCAATTTGTTTTCCATATTCTGGTTGGTGCTTTGGAATATTGGAGAAATTGGAAGACCGAGCAACCAGGACGACTGTAATTCCTAAAGGCATGTTTATGAGCTGAAAATCCTTTGGTTTCCGGTACGCATATTCTGTTACTACTCACACTTGGAGAACCTTGAATCACTGAAGGCGCTGGGTCCTACCACTTTTTTTCATTCATCATATATATATATATATATATATATAATGAAAAGTCTGTCATAATTTCTAAGCTGTGTGTATAATATATATATTTTGGGGACTTCAGAGGAACAAATACAGCAGGTTCCAGCACTTTTGTACAACCCCTGCTGTTTGTCATCTAAATTATGCCCACGGTGTTCCGCCGCCTAAAACCTCCAACCCCCCAAAGCTCCACCCCCCCAACCGCGCGCCACACTCCGCAGCTTGATGAAGGCTATAGTCGTTACCGGCAGCCGGAGGAGAGACGCACGGAGGAGAGAGTGGGTTACCCAGCCGGCTAACCCAGCTCATGTAAACTGCCCGGGGGGAGCTACGCGCTTATGTTGCAGCTCCCCCTAGCAATAGAAGCAGCCTCCTGCTAGCCAAGTCGTATCTTTGTGTATGTGATGAGGCAGCTGCCGCATCACATGCCCAGCTCCTCTGTCTCCCGTACAAAAAAAAAAAATGGGGGGGGGGGGGGTTCTAGGTACTCAGACCCCCCCCCCCATCCTGCGTGCGCTAGTGGGTCTTAATCAACCCCAGTGTAAGTAAACATGTGGTGATCCTGGGTAGATGGCATGCTCTCGGGGTCTAATTCAGCTTGGGTTGTAGTTGTGCGAAAAGTTGCACAACTACAACAAATTTTTCTGGCATGCGGGGGGACGTTCAGCACAGGACAAGGCTGCCCCGCATGTCGGCTTCTCCCCACCTTCTGACATGCGAGAGCATCACTGTATGCATCCTAAGGGTTGCCTCCGCCTCCGTAGCCTAGCTGCGAACAGGCAATAGGACTGGAGTAACAGTGGTAACACACTCAACTCATTTTTGGGGCCAGATGTAATGCCGTCCAAGTTGGCCGGATGCGTGGGCGTTTTCTGGGGGGGGTTAAAGCGGCAATAATATACACGGCAAAACCATGCCTTGTAAATTATTGCTTCTTTAAAAAAAACGTCTGAGTTCGGTTTCTTCTTTAATAAATGCAAGCGAAATAAAAACTTCTATATGGGATTGCTGCTTTAGGTATCTTTAACTCCAGCCCTTATATAGGTGTATGTACTGTATGTTCAATCAAACTCCAATTTTTTGGTAATTATTATTATTATTATTATTATTATTATTATTATTTTGCATTTGTCAAAAGCCTTCTGTGTGTGAAAAAAATATATACTACTCAGCAACATAAGCTGGCTTTTTTACGCACCACCAGGGGGAGGTTAGTCTATGGGAAGGGAGGGCTAGGGGGTAGGGGAAAGGGAGGAACATACTCACCTCGTTGCAGTCTGGATTTCACACTTTGGGATTCTGGTGTCGGAATTGTGACTGCCGGCATGCCATCTGTCAATCATACTGATCCCATTCAATTATTCTGCATTTTCTTGGTGCGGTAAACCCTCGGATAACACACCTTAACCCATAAATTCTGTGGAAACTATGAAATCTACGGGTTGCCCCGCACTTTAAATCCCAAAGGGTACATTTTAACACAGACTTTTCTCGGCAGTTTCTGAACCTGCAAGGAAAAGTGCATCCTTAGGTCTTTATGCGTGGGGGATGCAGCACCTAATTAATGTATAGGTAATTGGATATGCCACTATTAGTATAAATAAAAAGATGGACTAAAATATATATATTTGTTATAAAGTTACTTATTATAGTAGTAATATTATTATTAATAATAATAATAATAATAATAGTAGGTTCAAGTCATACATACTTTAGGGTCTCCTCTCCCAGAGAAGCCCAGATAGAAAAACTGCCGGACACTTTGGGAGGTGGAGACAGGCTATCTCATGGCTAAGCCCCGCCCCGACCACAGCAAAATACTGTGACTGGTGGGTCGTCTGAGAGGAGGCGGGGCTCTATATGGAGTCATGAATCCTAGGCATAATCTCCTCATCCTGCCCTCTTCACTAGCAAGCAAGCGGGATTGGAGAGTCATTAGGCAAGTATGGTTAATCTCAGAAGAACATGGGGCCCCCTGGGGTTGCCATAACTATACTGCTTCAGAGCATCAGTAAACTTGTTTAGAATATTAAGTAAACAAATACACTTAAGCTGGGTAACACTAGACTATGTTGCCCGATCCCACATCGTCTATTGTGTACCTATGATATGCGCGCTCCCGTGGGTCGTTAGCGACATATCTTGCAATAGGGGTGACGAGAGATGTCGCTAGCAATTAAATGTTGCAGAATGCAGCATGTCACGTGGCTCCTCCTCCCCCCTCCGCCGTCAGACTAGGCATCAGCAAGTGTGTATGAACTTGCCAGTGTAAATTTACTTAGATGGGAGTTCTATTTAAGATGGGATGTTGCCCATACCAATCAATCAGATTCCAGGTATTATGTTCTAGAAGGTGCTAGAAAAATGAGAAGTAGAATCTGATTGGTTGCTATGGGCAACACCCCTTCTTAAATAGAACTCCCATCTTAGAAAATGTACCTCGCCGTGTGCACTGTGCAGGGTCCCTTCAGTGCATACTTACCTACATTATAAATCTCTCCGGGAAATGCCTGGAGAGGAGAAGCAGGTGGGCGGTGACGGGGGTGCGGCAAAGAAAAAACGAGATTTATGGTAAGAACTTACCGTTGTTAAATCTCTTTCTGCGAGGTACACTGGGCCCACAAGGATTAACAGCGGATGTAGAGTAGGATCTTGATCCGAGGCACCAACAGGCTCAAAGCTTTTGACTGTTCCCAAGATGCACAGTGCCGCCTCCTCTATAACCCCGCCTCCGTGCACAAGAGCTCCATTCCGTTAACCAGCCCAATGCAGTAGCAGGTACCAGAGACGACAATCGCTCGTAGCCAATTACACCACACACTCACCACAGGAGAGGGTGTCAGCGGCTATGCCAATACCAACCCAAAAAGCTAAGTACATCAGGGTGGGCGCCTTGTGGAGCCCAGTGTACCTCGCAGAAAGAGATTTAACAACGGTAAGTTCTTACCATAAATCTTATTTTCTGCTGCGAGGTACACTGGGCTCCACAAGGATTAACATCAGGGATGTCCTAAAGCAGTTCCTTATGGGAGGGGATGCACTGTAGCGGGCACAAGAACCCGGCGTCCAAAGGAAGCATCCTGGGAAACGGTGGTATCGAAGGCATAGAACCTTATAAACGTGTGCCCTGAGGACCACATTGCCGCCTTGCACAATTGTTCAAGGGTCACACCACGGTGGGCCGCCCAAGAAAGTCCAACCGACCGAGTAGAATGGGCCTCGATGGTAGCAGGAACCGGACGACCAGCCTGTACATAAGCATGTGCAATCACCATTCTAATCCATCTGGCCAAAGTCTGCTTGGAAGCAGGCCAGCCACGTTTGTGAAAACCAAAAAATACAAAAAGAGAATCAGATTTCCTAATGGAGGAAGTTCTCTTCACATAGATACGGAGAGCCTGCACCACATCCAAAAACCGCTGTTTGGCAGACAACTCAGGAGAATGAAAGGCCTGGTTAAGGTGGAAGGAAGACACCACCTTAGGTAAATGACCTGGCCGCATTCTAAGAACCGCCCGGTCACGGTGAAAAATCAAATAGGGAGACTTACAGGATAAGGCACCCAAGTCCAATACCCTTCTAGCTGAAGCAATCGACAGCTAGAAAAGGACCTTAAGGGAAAGCCACTTAAGGTCAGTAGAGGCAAGAGGCTCAAACGGAGACTCTTGCAAGGCCTCCAAAACCACCGACAGATCCCAAGGGGCCACAGGTGGCACATAAGGAGGCTGAATCCACAAGACACCCTGAGTGAATGTATGGACATCAGGTAGGGTAGCAATTTTTCTCTGAAACCAAACCAACAAGGCAGAGATGTAAACCGTGAGGGAGGCCAGACGCAGGCCAAAATCCAGGCCCTGTTGTAGAAAGGCCAATAGTTTGGCCGTACCAAGTAAAGTAAGCATTCCAGACCCTATGGTAGATCCGAGCAGAAGCCGCCTTACGGGCCTTCAACATAGTTTGAACGACCGCCTCAGAAAAACCCTCAGGACGGAAGCTTCAAGAGCCACGCCATCAAAGCCAGACGGACCAAATCCTGGTAAACACAAGGGCCCTGAATGAGGAGGTCTGGTCGTTGTGGAAGTAGAAGGGGACGATCCCACGAGAGACCCAGTAGATCGGAGGACCAGTGCCGTCTGGGCCATGCTGGAGCGACCAGAAACAGGTTTCCTCCTTCTTGCTTGAACTTCCGTATTACTCTGGGCAGGAGTGACACTGGAGGGAACACATACGGTAGCTGAAAGTTCCATGGAATTGCCAGATCGTCCATGAACGCAGCTTGAGGATCCCTTGTCCTTGTTCCGAAGACCGGAACCTTGTGATTGTGTCGAGACGCCATTAGATCCACATCTGGAAGACCCCACATGTCCACGAAAAGTTGAAACACCTACGGATGGAGGCTCCACTCTCCGGCGTGTACGTCCTGACGACTGAGATAGTCCGCTTCCCAGTTCAGGACGCCCGGAATGAACACTGCGGATATGGCCGACAGATGGCGTTCTGCCCACTGAAAAATCTATGATACTTCCCTCATTGCCATGCAGCTTCGAGTGCCGCCTTGATGATTGATGTATGCCACCGTGGTGGCGTTGTCTGATTGTACTTGAACAGGTCTGTTCTGTATGAGATGCTGGGCCATTGTCAACGCATTGAACACTGCCCGCAGTTCCAGAATATTTATCGGGAGAAGGGACTCCTCCTTGGTCCACTGATCCTGAAGAGAGTGTTGTTCCAACACCGCGCCCCAACCTCTCAGACTGGCATCCGTCGTCAGCAGGACCCAGTTGAATATCCAGAAGGGACGGCCCCGGCTCAGTCGTTGGTCCTGAAGCCACCAGCTCAGTGACAGACGGACCTCCGGAGACAAGGAGATCATGTGAGATCTTATCCGGTGAGGCAGGCCGTCCCACTTGGTCAGAATTAACTTCTGCAGAGGGCGAGAATGGAATTGAGCATACTCCACCATGTCGAAAGCCGACACCATGAGACCCAGCACTTGCATTGCCGAATGTATCGATACGTGCGGACGAGATAGGAAGCATCGAATCCTGTCCTGAATCTTCAGGACTTTATCCTGAGACAGGAACAACCGTTGGTTGTGAGTGTCCAATAACGCTCCCAGATGTAACATGCTTCGAGCAGGAACCAGGGAGGATTTCTTCCAGTTGATCAGCCACCCGTGGGCTTTCATGCACTGGACCGTCAGATCGAGATGACACAGAAGTTCTGGGGAATTTGCCAGGATCAACAAATCGTCCCAGTACGGTAGAATCCTGACCCCTTGACGGCGGAGTGTAGCCGTCATGACCGCCATAACTTTGGTGAAAACTCGGGGAGCCGTTGTCAAACCAAAGGGTAACGCCCAAAATTGGTAATGAAGGTTGTCCACCGCAAACCTCAGGTACTGATGATGAGATACCGCAATAGGAATATGTAGGTAGGCATCCTGTATGTCCAGGGAGACTATATAGTACCCAGGCTCCAAAGCCAGAACAATAGAGCGCCGCGTTTCCATATGAAACTTGGAGACCCGCACATGCTTGTTCAAGGACTTCAGATTGAGAATGGGTCGCGAGGACCTGTTTGGTTTCGGGACTAGGAACAGCGGTGAATAGTACCCCTTGCCTCTCTGAGCCAGAGGCACCTGTACTACCACTCCTGTGGTTAGGAGGGAATGTACCACCGAGTCAAAGTGTTTGCTTTTGCCGGATCCAGAGACACATCTGTCAGGCAAAATTGATGCGGGGGAACGATTCTGGAAAGGTATGGCGTAACCTCGAGTGACGACTTCCCTCACCCAGGTATCTGAAGTGGTCTTCAACCATTCCTGGGCAAAACCTAGAAGTCGGCCCCCCACCCTGGGATCCCCCAGCGGGAGGCCCGCCCCATCATGTGGCAGGCCTGTCAGTTTTGGAAGCTGGCTGACGGGCGGCCCAGGCACGATTCGGTCTGGGCTTGGCAGGTCTGGAAGCACGAGCTTGCTTTGGGTACGACTGACCTTTTTCTTTTCCTGGAGGACGAAAGGGCCAAGGGAAAGTACTTTTAGCCTTCTGTACGAAAGGGCCGTACTAGGTAGGCAAGCTGTTTTAGCAGTAGCCAGATCAGCCACAATCTTATTGAGGTCTTCTCCAAAGAGAATGTCTCCCTAGAAAGGAAGCACCTCCAGGGTTTTCTTGGAATCCATATTCACCGACCAGGATCTCAACCAAAGGATACGTCTGGCCAAGACGGATGTAGTAGCAGCCTTGGCCGTGAGCACCCCGTCATCGGAGGCCGCCTCCTTAAGGTACAGAGAAGCCGTGGTAATATACGAGAGACATTGTCGAGCATGCTCAGATGCTTTGGAAGGCAGTTCCGCCTCAAGCTCCTGAGCCCACGCCTCAACAGCTTCAGCAGCCCAAGTTGCTGCAATGGTTGACCTATGCACAGCCCCCGTTAGGGTATAAATAACTTTTAAACAACCCTCCACACGTCGATCCGTCGGTTCCTTCAGAGAGGTGACGGTAGTTACTGGTAGAGCAGAGGAAACAACCATACGCTCCACATGAGAAACAACGGGAGGAGGAGGTTTCCCAATTCTTACATATCTCCAACAGTCTCTTATTCGGTGTGAATTTTGTCCCCTGATTTTCCCAGGATACTTGACGTATGTCAACCAGGTGTTCAGAATGAGGTAAAACTTGTTTAACCACCTTCTTACGTTTAAACCTATCTGGTTTCTTAGAGACAGCCTCAGGCTCAGGATCATCAGACACTTGAAGAATGAGCCTAATTGAATCAATCAAATCTGGGACATCCACCAATGACTTCCCTTCCCCATCAGAAACATCTGTGTCAGTGTCTGTGGGATCAGTATATGCACCATCCTCCTCAGAGGACGTGTCTGGGATAGCAGTGGATTGGGAGGAGGTATTGGCCCGTTTAGAAGACGACTGAGTCTTAGGCGGGCGAGAGTGACACTTAGATTTAGTCAGTGACCGATTCAAATGCTGTAACTGAGTAGAGATTTGATCATCCCATGGCGGATTAATAGCAGGGACCATAAACTGCTGCATTGGCACAGGTGGTGCCACAGGGGGCGCCAATTTAGTTACAAGCGTGTTTAACAGCGTAGAAAACGTAACCCAAGGTGGGTCCTGTGATGCCCCAGGTGCTACCGACCCACTGGGGGGTAAGGAACCCCCTGAACCTTAACTCTCAGCTGCCATATTTTCCTCCATAACGTCTGCGGCCTCACTACCACGCAATGCCCCAGCGTCGTTGCCACGTGTAGCAGACATAAGAATGTGCACAATATAGGGCAACCTGGTACAAGGTGTAGCAGCAATATACCTAGCAAGAACACTCGGTGAAGTGTGACTATAACAGCACAAACCAGGAGTTTAAGAGATATAAATCTATATGGTGACTATAAAGCACAAGTAAAAATACACAGCAAGTATATCTTGTGATACAATCCTATATTATACAGAAAGAAACCTGATACCCTTAGCCCCCTCAGGTATATCAATATAGGAGTAGCCCACTGAGTGAAATACCCTTTAATAAGGCATCCACGCAGCAGCTACATGCACACAGTGGCGGATCCGGGGAAGGGGGGGGGGGGCACTCGGGCCCGTACCCCCCTGTCATTTGTGGCCGTTCTCCCTCCGTCCGTCCCCGCCGCCGCTGCACAGGGAGATGACGGGCGCCCGCTGAGATTGTTTTACCAGCGGGCGCCCGTCTCCCTGCACAGCGGCAGCCGGAGGCAGGAGCTCAGTACTGAGCTCCGGCTTCCGGCGCTGTCACTGTGCAGCGTGTGCTATGGGAGAGACGTCAGTCATGACGTCTCTCTCATAGTGCTGAGGAGAGGAAGCCAGGAGGAGGTCTGGAAGCGGGAACGGGGCTCGGTAAGTATGTCGTTTTTTATCTTTCAGAGAGCAGCGGGGGCATCTGCTGGGGGCAAATTACGTGGGGACATTACTACTGGGGGGCATCAACAAGGGGCATTACTGCTGGGGGGGCATTACTACTGGGGGGTCATCTATTGGGGCATTACTAATGGGGGCAGCTACTGGGGGACATTTTTACTGGGGGGCATCTACTGGGGGCAAACTACTGGGGGCCATTATTACTGGGGGGCAAACTACTGGGGGACATTATTACTGGGGGGGCATTATTACTGGAGCCAACTACAAGGGGGCAAACTACTGGGGGTAAGCTACAAGGGGGCAAACTACAAAGGGCTAACTACTGGGGGCATACTGCAGGAGGGCATTACTACTGGCGGCGTAACTACAGGGGCATTACTACTGGCGGCGTAACTACAGGGGCATTACTACTGGTGGCGTAACTACAGGGGCATTACTACTTGGGGGCTAAACTACAGGGAGGCCAAACTGGGCATAACTACAGGGGCCAAACTACTGGGGGATAACAGGGGCCAAACTACTGGGGGCATTACTACGGGATCCGGTCTGAAGATCGACAGTGTCTAGGTCGACAATGTTTAGGTCGACCACTATAGGTCGACAGTCACTAGGTCGACATGGATGGAAGGTCGACAGGGTTTCTAGGTCGACATGTGCTAGGTCGACAGGTCTAAAGGTCGACGTGAGTTTTTCACATTTTTTTCTTTTTTTGAATTTTTTCATACTTAACGATCCACGTGGACTACGATTGGAACGGTAAAGTGTGCCGAGCGAAGCGGTAGCGGAGCGAAGGCACCATGCCCGAAGCATGGCGAGCGAAGCGAGCCATGCGAGGGGACGCGGTGCACTAATTTGGGATCCCGGTCACTCTACGAAGAAAACGACACAAAAAAAAAAAAAAATCCTCATGTCGACCTAGCACATGTCGACCTAGAAACCCTGTCAACCTTCCATCCATGTCGACCTAGTGACTGTCGACCTATAGTGGTCGACCTAAACATTGTCGACCTAGGCACTGTCGATTTGATGAACCACACCCCATTACTACTGGGGGCTAAACTACAAGGGGGGCATAACTACAGGGGATAAACCTCAATGGGGCAAACTACAGGGGGGCATTACTACTGGTGGCTAAACTACAAGCAGGCAAACTACTGGGGGCATTACTACTGGGAGGCTAAACTAAAGGGGGGGGGGGGTAAACTACTGGGGTCATAACTGCAGGGGCATTACCACTGGGGGCATAACTACTAGGGTGCTAAATGACTGGGGGTATTACTACAGGCAACATTACTACTGGGGGCAATACGGGCATTGCATAAGGTTCACCACTACTATGGGGTCTATATAAGGGGCACTACCAGTACAATGGACATTGCATAATGAGCGCTACAACTGTGGGCATTGTATAAGAAGCGCTACTGTGGTGGGCATTATGTGTATTACGGGGTGCTACTACTGTGGGCATTATTACGCTGCCCCCTGCCCCTCACACACTGCCCCCTGTACCCAGCACCTCACACACTGCCCCCTGCACCTTGACCCTCACACGCTGCCCCCTGTCCCTCAAACGCTGCCCCCTGCACACTGCACCACCATGCACCGAAGCCGCACGCAAATGTACTTGCCCCTTCCATGGTGCTCCCCCTATCATTTTCTTCTGGATCCGCCCCTGCATGCACCATACTTGCCTACTTTTGAAAAAGCATTTCAGGGAGATGTGAAGTAACACCTATCAATGCGGACGTGTACTGCTACATCTGAGAGGCGTGTCATAAACATGACTTACATCCAAATGTAAATGACCCCAAAGTTAGTAAGATCTACTTGTTGAAGAAAAGACTCTTTTGCAGAATTTGTTTGTGTATTGTGCTTTACGAGAGGTTCCATATACTGTAAGTGTCCACAAGAAACTTTATTTAAAATGCATATCGCCATAGGGATCATTGTGTCGTATAACCAATGCAGGGAAATGGCACTGATGTTCCCATTTGAATGTATGTATCTGTGATTTATCCCCCCCCCCCCCCCCCCCCCAAGAATGTAACAGCTGCACAATGGGGTTAAGGTACAATCAGGGAGATTGCTGGACTATTCAGGGAGTCAGGGAGATTGCTGTTATTTCAGGGAGTCTCCTGCAGAATAAGGGAGCGTAGGCAAATATGACACACACACAAATATAGTCACAAGCGTACCATGCAGAAATTATGCACCATAAAACTGCACTGGACTAGCAATACAAAGTAATACTCAGTATGGCTATATGTGTTAACAATAGATATAACAAAGCACAGTCGATACTGGATGTATCCTTGAGGATGCTGGGGGTCCACATTAGTACCATGGGGTATAGACGGGTCCACCAGGAGCCATTGGCACTTTAAGAGTTTAAGAGTGTGGGCTGGCTCCTCCCTCTATGCCCCTCCTACCAGACTCCGTTTATAAAATGTGCCCGGAGGAGCCGGTCACAGCTAGGGGAGCTCTCCTGAGCTTTCCTATAAAAGTTTAGTTTAGAGTTTATTATTTTACAGGGAGGCTGCTGGCAACAGCCTCCCTGCAGCGTGGAACTAAGGGGGGGAGCAGTGTCCGCCCTGCGGGGTCTGAGCCACTGACTCCGCTGACTCGCCATTGAGCTCCAGAGGGGTCTGATCGGTCTCCGCCACAGCAGCATGCTGCCGACCCCATACAGAGCTGAAGAAAGTGGCAAGCGGGGGGCCGGTGTGAAGATGGCGGCAATGGGGTTGGGAGCACGGTATTATCCGCGCTCCCGGGATGGTACCAGAGGCACATAGTGCAGCGCTGTGAGGGGCGCCCTGGGCCAGCGCCGACCCCCACCCCACCCCCCACACTGGTCAGCAAGCCTGTCGGGGTCCAGGGATCTCAGCCAGCAACTTTTCCTCAGGCCAGTATAATCTCCTGGAGAGCGGGAAGACAGCGCCATTATGGGGGCGGAGCTTCTCCTTAGAGCGCACCCAGCAGTATTCCAGAGCCATTTTCCTGCATGCAAGCACTGTGAGGAAGATTCAGGTCCCTCCACAGCAACTCCAGCTTACTGTACGGTACCAGGGGGTTGTAGAAGGGAGGGGAGGCTGTAAAATGGCTGTGTCTCCTATTAAGGGACACAGTCTGCGCTGTCAGGGGTTTTTCTCCTTGTTGCAAAGCGCTGTGTGTGGGTTGGCTCCAATCTCTGTCTCTCTCTCTTGCCATTCTTGGGGGGGGGGGGGGGGGGACTCTGTCTACCCCCACCTATGTGTGTGTGGAGTGTTTGGTAGTCACCTTTAGCTATGTCCATGGACACTGTGTCATATGCTGCAGAGGATTTATCCTCCCAGGATGATCCCATTCCATGTAATCAGGTTAGCACTGGTTTAGCACAGATATCTGCAAGGGAACCAGAGTGGTTTTCCTCTATCAAAACTTGGATTTCACAGATTTCTGACAGGGTTGCTAGTAATGAATCTGCAACCCCGGTATTGCACTATGGCAATATGGCCTGTGTCTGGTACCTCAGGACACCCCGCTATATACCCCCACAAACGTGCGCTGGTGCATGTCACACAAGACGTCACGGATACCGATTCTGACACTACAGATGGTGATGGGAATGTGTTGCGAGGGTCCGCATCTCTTGCAAGGGGGGGTGCAATTGTTGATAGAGGCTATCAGGGATGTGTTAAATGTAAATGATACCACACCTGAGCAGGTTGAGGAGGCTTTTTTCATTGAAAATTAAAAAGACTCGCTAACCTTCCCTGCGTCAAAGAAAAAGCATGGGTAAACCCTGAAAAGAAGTTTCAGATCCCTAAGAGGATTCTGGTGGCTTTTTCTTTCCCTGTGGAGGATAGGAAAAAATGGGAAAACCCGCCGACGCATCTGTATCCAGACTCTCAAAAAGGGGTGGTGTTACCTGTACCGGGATCTACCGCCTTAAAGGAGCAGACAGATAGGGAAATTGATAACACACTTAAATAAATGTACACTGCTTCAGGGGCCATATTACGTCCCACTATTGCTAGTGCATGGATTGCAAAGGCAATAGTAAAGTGGTCGGCTACCTTACTTGAGGTTTTGGATACTATGGATAGGGATGACGTTGCGTTGTTTTTACGCAACATTCATGTTTCTGCAGGTTTTATGGTAGAATCCATAAAAGACCTGGGTTCGATGACTGCGGGAATTTCTTCCATGTCTGTTTCAGCTCGTTGGGGACTGTGGCTCCGCCAGTGGTCGGCCGACGCGGAATCCAGAAAAAGTGTGGAGTCGCTACCCTATACAGGTCAGGCTCTCTTTGGGGAAGCTCTAGGTGCGTGGATATCCACCACTACAGTGGGTAAGTCTCCGTTTCTTCCCTCAGCAGCACCTGTTCCGAAGAAATCCTTCTCCTCAGCTGTGCATCAGTCCTTTCGGCCCAACAAGCCTAGAAAGGCCAGTTCATCCAATACCTTCTTTAGGGGAGGTAAGATTTAGGCCAGGAAACCTGCCGCTGCAGGTTCCCAGGAACAAAAGCCTGCCTCAGGTGCCCCAAAGTCCTCCGCATGATGGTGGATGGGTCCGCCCGAAGGTGGGGCCTGTGGGAGCGAGACTCAGACAGTTCTGTCTGGGTATTGTCCGGCCTGGGTCCCTGGGTACTAGATATTGTGTCCCAGGGATACAGGCGGGAATTTCAAAGTCTCCTTTCTCATCGTTTTTTCAAGTCGGGCTTACCAACTGTGTTGGAGGACACAAGACGCTGTCCAAAAGCAGGTGGAGGCACAGCTCACTGTGCCGGTACCACCTCGCATGCTGACAAGGGGTTACTATTCAAACCCTTTTGTGGTACCGAAACCGGATGGTTCGGTCAGGCCCTTTCTGTACCTAAAATTGTTGAATCCCTCTCTAAAGGAGTTCAAGTTCAAGATGGAGTATCTCAGGGCGGTGATATCAGGTCTGGAGGAGGGGAATTCCTGGTATCACTGGATATCAAGGATGCGTATCTTCACATTCCGATTTGGCTGCCGCATCAGGCTTATCTCCGCTTCGCATTGCTGGACTGTCATTTTCAGTTCCAGGCTCTGCCATTCGGCCTCTCCACAGCACCGAGGGTGTTTACCAAGGTGATGGCGGAAATGATGATGCTACTCCGCAAGCAGGGTGTGAACATCATTCCTTATCTGGACGATCTCCTGATAAAGGCATCATCCAAGGAAAAGCTGCTGCAGTCCGTTGTTCTCACAACACGACTGCTCCAGAGTCACGGGTAGATTCTGAATTTTCCAAAGTCACATTTGGAACCAACCCAGAGATTGTCATTTCTGGGACTGTTCCTGGATATGGAAGTGCAGCGGGACAAGGCGTTGGTGATCCAATCCATGGTCAGGGATGTCTTGAAGCCACCCAGGGGTGTCGGTTCATCAATGCATTCGCCTATTGGGACAAGTGGTCGGGATCTCACCTCCACATGCATCAGAGTATTCGTCTGTCGCCAAGGGCAAGGATTTCTCTCCTCTGGTGGCTCCAATTGCCTCACCTCCTAGTAGGCCGCAGGTTCGGGATTCAGGACTGGGTCCTTCTAACACCGGATGCGAGCCTCCGGGGATGGGGAGCGGTCACTCAAGGCGTAACCTTCCAAGGACGGTGGTCAAGCCTGGAAGCCGGCCTGCCCATCCACATCCTGGAACTAAGAGCCGTCTACAACGGTCTTCTTCAGGCGGCCCCTCTTCTGAGAAATCGGGCCATCCAAGTGCAGTCGGACAACGTAACAACAGTGGCTTACATAAACCGACAGGGCGGAACGAAGAGCAGAGCGGCTATGTCAGAGGTGACTAGAATACTCCTCTGGACAGATAAACATGCGTTGGCGCTGTCAGCCATCTTCATTCCGGGAGTAGACAACTGGGAAGCAGACTTCCTCAGCAGACACGGTCTTCGTCCAGGAGAGTGGGGACTTCATCCGGAGGTTTTCAAGGAAATTACAGATCTTTGGGGATTGCCCCAAATAGACATGATGGCCTCTCGTCTCAACAAGAAGCTTCGGCGTTATTGTTCCAGGTCGAGGGACCCACAGGCAGTGGCAGTGGACGCCCTGGTGTCTCCGTGGGTGTTCCAGTCAGTGTACGTGCTTCCACCACTCCCACTCATCCCAAGAATCCTAAAGCTCATAAGGAGAACAAGGTTCAAGCGATCCTCATTGCCCCTGATTGGCCAAGAAGGGTTTGGTACGCGGGCCTTCTGAATCTACTACAAGAAGAGTCGAGGCCTCTTCCTCTTCGGGAGGACCTGCTGCAGCAGGGGCCGTTCGCCTATCAAGTCTTACCATGGCTACGTTTGACGGTATGGAAGTTGAGCGCCTGATTCTTGCTCGGAAAGGCATTCCGAAGAAAGTTATTCCTACCCTCATACAAGCTAGGAAAGGGGTAACGTCTAAACATTACCATCGTATTTGGAAAAAAAATGTTTCTTGGTGTGAGTCCAAAAAGTTTCCAGATTTCAGCCTTATCCATTTTCTTTCAGAAGCAATTGGCTGCCCTCCCTGAGGTTCAGACCTTTTTGAAGGGAATTCTGCATATCCAACCTCCCTTTGTACCGCCTACGGCGCCATGGGACCTTAACGTGGTGTTGCAGTTCCTCCGGTCGGATTGGTTTGAGCCTCTACAGGAGGTGGAGCTCAATTTTCTTACATGGAAGGCGGTACTTTGTTGGCCTTAGCTTCTGCTAGACGTGTCTCCGAGCTGGGGGCTTTATCCTGTAAAAGCCCTTACTTGATCTTCCACAAAGATAGAGCTGAGCTCCGGACTCGTCAGCAGCTTTTCCCAAAGGTTGTGTCGGCATTTCATATCAACCAACCTATTGTGGTGCCAGTGGCTACTGACTCCTCAATTACTTCAATGTCCCTGGATGTCATGAGGGCTCTGAAGATATACGTGAAGAGAACTTCTCGTCACAGAAAGTTGGACTCTCTGTTTGTCCTATATGATCCCAAGAAAATTGGGTGTCCTGCTTCTGAGCAGACTATTTCTCGCTGGACTAGGTTCGCTATCCAGCACGCTTATTCTACAGCAGGGCTTCCGTGTCCAATATCTGTTAACCCACTCTACTCGTAAGGTGGGGTCTTCCTGGGCGACTGCCCGGGGTGTCTCGGCAGTGCAATTTTGCCGAGCTGCAACTTAGTCTGGGTCGAACAAGTTTGCAAAGTTTTACAAGTTCGATACTTTGGCCTCTGATGATCTGAAGTTCAGTCAATCAGTTCTGCAGGAGCCTCCGCGCTCCCCCTCCCGTACTGGGAGCTTTGGTACATCCCCATGGTACTAATGTGGACCCCAGCATCCTCTAGGACGTTAGAGAAAATAGGATTTTGGTACCTACCGGTAAATCCTTTTCTCGTAGTCCGTAGAGGATGCTGGGTGCCTGCCCAGCGCTTCGTTTTCCTGCTAATTGTTATTTGGTTCAGTATCACTTCGTTTAGTTGCGTACTGCATAGTTACTGGGTAAGTAAAGTTTCAGCCGTTTGCTGATTGGTTCAGGCTAGTTGTCTTGGCGTGCCTGTATGTGTGAGCTGGTATGAATCTCACCACTATCTGTGTTAAGTCCTTCTCTCGAAGTATGTAATCTCCTCGGGCACAGTTTCTAGACTGAGTCTGGTAGGAGGGGCATAGAGGGAGGAGCCAGCCCACACTCTTAAACTCTTAAAGTGCCAATGGCTCCTGGTGGACCCGTCTATACCCCATGGTACTAATGTGGACCCCAGCATCCTCTACGGACTACGAGAAAAGGATTTACCGGTAGGTACTAAAATCCAATTTCTTAACTAACACTGTCCCAGTGACAGGTAGAATACTTAAGTGTCCTGTGTGAAGCACAGTACTGGCAATCAGGCGGTTCTACAGAGGAGGATTTGCCCCAGCAGTCCCAGGAACAGCTCAGCTCTGTCTGTGATGGCTGCTGACAGGGAGTGAGGGAGAGATATGCAGCTCCAGGGCAGGAACATTTGCATAAATGGCCCCCCGGGGCTGGGGGGAGGGGCCACAGGTCAGACCTGCTCCCCCTGCTGGCATCCCCACCGGGCGCTGTGGGCAGTGAAAAGCGGGGTTATGTACAATAAAAAAAAAAACAGACCTGTGCCCGGTAATTGTCCCTGGTGGCTAGTGGAGCGGCTGCCCAATAACAGTGTCCACGCCAGCGCACGCGTGGCCCGCCTCCTTAGGCCGCGCTGGATCGCGGTAAAGTGTGGCCAAAGAGACCCCCTTACCTCCCCCATACCTGCGGCCCCACGATCCGGAAGGACGGCGGCGTGTGTGTGACTGATGCTTTGAAGGAACCGGAGCCTCCGCTGCAGTGACCCGGCAACCAGGGCGCGGGAGAATACAGCGCTGCTGGGGGTGATGGAGCTGCAGTCAGGAAAGTCTATGAGACTTTGCCTGCTGCAGACCTGTAGTCTGTCAGAAGAATCTTCAGTCTTTTTCTTTCAAATAAAGCTATTAATAGGCTGCCTAAGGCAGCCCTCCTGTTAAGTGCCTGCTTACTGCATGGCACCAACTTACAAACTGAGCTCCTGTGCATGGAGGCGGGGTTATAGAGGAGGCGGCGCTGTGCATATTGGGAACAGTCAAAAGCTTTGAGCCTGTTGGTGCCTCGGATCAAGATCCTACTCTACACCCCGATGTTAATCCTTGTGGAGCCCAGTGTACCCCGCAGCAGAATAGTGTAAACAGGCTCCGCCCCCTTGTGGGAAAAATGCAGCGATTGGCTCGGATTTGGATATGCGACGCTAAAATGACGTGATTATCATATAATCGCGTCATTAGGCTCCACCCCCTCTGGCGTGGCTGCGGTTTTTATGTATTTATCTTCACATTCTGCCCACTTCACTAGGAAGTGGGTAGAATGTGGGAGGGGTGCCTGATCTTCCGGAGCTGTGGGGGACTACCCAAGAAACCGGGTGTCTCCCGCAGAATCCGGGAGAGTAGGCAAGTATGCATCAGTGTCGGGCTGGGCACACATCGCTAGTACCCCTTTCACACCGCACAAATAACTCGGTATCGACTCGGCATATTGCCGGGTCGACACGGGTCAGTGTGCGATGTGAAAGCGCCATGTCGGATTTCCCGGGTCACCTGACCCGGTAATTCAACCCGGGTTATAAACAGTGTTATTCCCGGGTTGAATACCGGGTCAGTGGCTCTGTAAACGGATTCGGTCGAGCCGATCTGGGACCCGTTTACAAGATAGGGAGAAGCGGCGCTGGAGATGCGCTCATCTCCCAGAGCCGCCTCCGCCCCTGATGCCGGCTCCGCCCCCCGCCGCTATGTCAACCGACCCGGCAATTTGCCAGGTCGGCCACCAGAAGATGTAGGAGAGTCTCCAATGCCGGATCCCACCCGGGAAGGACCCGTTTCCTATTCCTGGGTGGGATCCAGCATTGGAGATCTGAAAGGGGTATAAGTGTGTACCCAGAATAAAACTTCTGCCCCCAGTAGTATGATAACTACTCCTTTGCTTCCTTTCATCTCATCTGTATTGTGTACTGAGAACGGTGTCGCTAATTGTTACCTGTGCTCTGTTTTAGATTTTCTGTTACTGTAATTTAAAGTTCTGTGTACCCTGTATTGTTCTTCTTTTTTTTTTTTTCAAGTGATTTTTATTGAATTTTGCATCACATAAACAGAACAAAACAACAACAGTAAATTTAACTGTAACAATTGCCATCAATAAACAGACATTTTCAGTTCACGTTTTGGTGTGCGTGTTGATTCTTTTCACACATAGTTCCAAGACAAAGAATATCATCTCAAGTGCATCAAGAATATCGCTCAAGTGCTCAGTACCGGCCCGCCCAGCCATGTGCTACAGTACACCAGCGATCCCACTTCTCCGTAAATAGAGAGGTGGAACCCCATATCTTATACATATGTCTCTCATGACGAATTACCTCATTCACTAACGCCCTCCACTGCTCCACCCTAGGTACTTCAGCTGAGAACCAAACCCTAGCGATAACAACCTTTGCCAACGTAGTGAGACACAGGACATAAAACAAAATAAATAGAGAGAAGAGAGCGCAAGCAGACTCCTAAAATTAACAGTTTTTAATCATAAAATATGCACAATCATCACATAGTAAAATGGTATGGATATACCCAAAAATACAAAATTGTAGCCAATGAATATTAGAACAGGATCCGTACTAAACTTCCTATACTTCCATAGAACCAGTGCACTAATAGATCATAAATAGGAACCGATACAATGATGATCTTCTATAATGGAACCAACATGTCCCTTGATTGATCCAAGAAATGACAGCTGATGGTTACTGCTGACAGTTTTATGTTTTATCCACAGATCAGTCCCATAATAGAACGTATAACAAGTGCACTGTTATTTGTTTTTCGTGAAGTAAGACCTCTATTTGTTAAATACCAAATACCGCACCAGTTCAATCTGCTATTCTGATTAATGTAGCAGCGTGTCGGGATGATCCCGCTTACCACTTCCTCGATGGATGTAACAACGGCACTGACAGGTGCTTAGATGCCGCTAACTCCAGAGGCTAAGGGGTATATGCAATTAGCGGCGAATTCCCGAAATTGTCGAAAAACGGCACTTTTTCGCCAAAAAAAAAAAAATCGACAATGCAATTCAGTACTTTCCGACAAAAAACTGACTTTCAAAATTCGACTTTTTGAAATTCGACTTTTTGCAAATTCGACTTTTCTGCAATGATACAAGTGCTGCAATTCGACAAAAGCATATTCAATTCAAGTTTGGAAATTCGACAGCAGTGCTTTTAGACAGTAAATTCGTCATTTTCAATCCGCCACACTTTGGAGGGTGAAAACAATAAAAAAAAATTTAAACATGTCTTTTTTGTGTTTTTTTGGGGGGGAATTGCATATCTATTTATATTAGAAGGGATTAGGTATTTTTTTTTTTTTTTTTGGAGGCACAAGTATTATTTATATATTTTTAAAAATATTTTTTTATTTTTTATTGCTGGAATGGTAAAATAAAAAAAAAAATGGCGTGGGGTCCCCCCTCCAAAGCATAACCAGCCTCGGGCTCTTCGAGCTGGTCCTGGTTCTAAAAATGCGGGGGGAAATTGGGCAGGGATCACCCATATTTTTAAAACCAGCACCGGGCTCTGCGCCTGGTGCTGGTGCAAAAAATACGGGGGATAAAACGAGCAGGGGTCCCCCGTATTTTTCACACCAGCATCGGGCTCCACTAGCTGGACAGATAATGCCACAGCCGGGGGTCACTTTTATACAGTGCCCTGCGGCCGTGGCATTAAATATCCAACTAGTCACCCCTGGCCGGGGTACCCTGGGGGAGTGGGGACCCCTTCAATCAAGGGGTCCCCCCCCAGCCACCCAAGGGCCAGGGGTGAAGCCCGAGGCTGTCCCCCCCATCCAAGGGCTGCGGATGGGAGGCTGATAGCCTGGAGTAAAATGACAGAATATTGTTTTTTCCAGCAGTACTACAAGTCCCAGCAAGCCTCCCCCGCAAGCTGGTACTTGGAGAACCACAAGTACCAGCATGCGGGAGAAAAACGGGCCCGCTGGTACCTGTAGTACTACTGGAAAAAAAATACCCAAATAAAAACAGGACACACACACCGTGAAAGTAAAACTTTATTTCATACGTCGACACACACATACTTACCTATGTTCACACGCCGACATCGGTCCTCTTCTCCAAGTAGAATCCACGGATACCTGAAAAGAAAAGATCAATATACTCACCTCAACCAGGGTCCAGAGATAAATCCACGTACTTGGCAAAATAAAAAACCGGACACCCGACCAGCAAACTGAAAGGGGTCCCATGTTGACACATGAGACCCCTTTCCACGAATGCAGAGAGACCTCTCAGAGTGACAGCTGTCACAGAAAGGTCTCTAAAGCAATCAGGAAGCGCAACTTCGTTGCGCTCACCTGATTGGCTGTGCGCTGTCTGAACTCAGACAGCGCATCGCACAGCTCCGTCCATTACTTTCAATGGTGGGAACTTTGCGGCTAGCGGTGAGGTCACCCGCCGGTCAGCGGCTGACCGCGGGTAACCCCCGCAGACGGTAAAGTTCTCACCATTGAAAGTAATGGAGAGGCTTTGCGATGCGCTGTCTGACAGCTCAGACAGCGCACAGCCAATCAGGTGAGCGCCACGGAAGTAGCGCTTCCTGATTGGCTGAAGGGACTTCAGTGACAGGAGTCACGTGGTGTCCCGGCATTCGGGGAAAGGGGTCTGATGTGAAAGCATGGGACCCCTTTCAGTCCTGCATGGCACGGGTGTTCGTTTTTTTTTTTTTAACAAGTACGTGGATGTATCTCTGGACGTGGATGTACCTCTGGACGCTGGAAGGAGAGTATAATTTTTTTCACAGGTACCCTCGGATCGTCGGAGACCGTGGCAGTCGGCGTGTCAACATAGGTAAGTATGTGTGTGTCGGCAGTGTGTAATAAAGTTTTACTGTCACGGTGTCTGTGTACTGTTTTTATTTGGGTATTTTTTCCCCAGTAGAACTACAGGTACCAGCGGGCCCGGTTTTCTCCCGCATGCTGGTACTTGTGGTTCTCCAAGTACCAGCTTGCGGGGGAGGCTTGCTGGGACTTGTAGTACTGCTGGAAAAAACAATATTCTGACATTTTACTCCAGGCTATCAGCCTCCCATCCGCAGCCCTTGGATGGGGGGGACAGCCTCGGGCTTCACCCCTGTCCCTTGGGTGACTGGGGGGGGGACCCCTTGATTGAAGGGGTCCCCACTCCCCCAGGGTACCCCGGCCAGGGGTGACTAGTTGGATATTTAATGCCACGGCCGCAGGGCACTGTATAAAAGTGACCCCCGGCTGTGGCATTATCTGTCCAGCTAGTGGAGCCCGATGCTGGTGTAAAAAATACGGGGGACCCCTACTCTTTTTGTCCCCCGTATTTTTTGCACCAGCACCAGGCGCAGAGCCCGGTGCTGGTTTTAAAAATACGGGGGATCCCTGCCCAATTTTTCCCCGCATTTTTAGAACCAGGACCAGCTCGAAGAGCCCGAGGCTGGTTATGCTTTGAAGGGGGGACCCCACGCCATTTTTTTTACGGGTTTTTCCCGTTTTTTTAAATCGCGGCAAAATCCGGCAAATCGGCCGTTTTTCGCCCGCGGGACTGTCGAATCCGTTTTTCATTGAATATGGTGAATTCCGGCAGCCACCTGCCGGAATTCACCTGTCGAATTGTGTCGAATAAAAAAACGGCGATAATTTGCCGCGATTCGCCGTGAATTGCATATACCCCTAAGTCTCACACTTTCTCCCTGCCACAGCGTGTCAGACCATTAGCCGCTTGTCGCCTCCAGAGAAGCATCCGACGGCGCTGTGAATGTCCAAAATCCCGCTGGCCTGGGGAGATGATTTTCTAGCCATGGTCCCTGTATTGCAAATGGGACCAATGCAGGTGGCTTTACTTGGGCAAATTCAGCCCGACATTAGATGGAAGCTGAAGCAAGTGGAGATCGTGGATGGTGTAAGTAATCAGATAGAGGTAGTCGGATCCTGAGTCCAGCCCTGACGTGTTTCTCGACCGGCAGTGTCTGGTCGTTTCCTCAGAGGGTTAGAATGAGCCCATCCTTCTAGTTCACCATATTTAAAGGGATCATGAAATACTCATTAGTACAGGCACCTGGATAGCACCTGTTTGGCTCACTATTAAGAGTGTGTGCATATAGAGTAACAATCATCTCTATATTTAGATCCAGCAGTCTCAAGTATATATATATATATATATACACATTTACTGATAGCAGAGACGTTTCATTATCATACATAAACAATAAATACAACAAGATCGTAAAATACCATAAACTCAAACTTATAAATATTGTTAATTCATCATCAGCATTGCTATTATTTGTGGAGAAGGAGACAGCAGTATAGAGATATAAAGGATATATACATGTATGGTAGCATACACACCCATATATTCATGGAGTGTAACAAGATATGCTTACCATGTACAAGTAAAGATATATATAAATAATAAATAAATTAATATAACTAAGGTAATCACTAATTAAACAGATTCCTTCCAATTAGACATGACCATACTAGTAGTTAGTATTAAATGGACCATATTCATAGTGAGGATATTACCCCCATTCACCTAGGACCATTAAATAAATAAAGAATATTCACTCAAATTAGTCCGACCATAGGGACATTCATCCAATTATATCTTATTTATAAAACATATATATAGAAAAGAAAAAAGAAAAAAGAAAAATGTGTGTATTCTACAAACCTAAAAAGTATTAAAAAAAATTTTTTTGGGAAAATTGATGTACCAGGTCACTGTTGTTGTGTCTGAACAGTTGTAAAAATACATATAAAAATAAAATATTAGAAGAGTACTAAATAAATAATTATATAAATAGAATACACATTCATAATAGATAAGGGACAAGGAAAACATATGTATTTTATCTACTGCATTGTGCAATGTATACTGGGTCGAGAGATTGGACGGGCCCACCCCCAGAGGGCAGAGAGATATATTTAAACTCGATCTGCCCTATGAAGGGCGGGTATCCGTTCAATCTCCCGACCCACCCAGGAACACAAAACAGGAGACCAGAGGAAAAAATATTGAAAGATATTCATATGGATGACGGTGTTGTCAAAGTCGAAAAATATCCTGATACATATGCCTTGTACTAACCCCTCATGCACATGCCCGCTGCGCGTTCGCACACTCTGCCGTGCGTGTGCATATCCGCAATTTGCGTAAAGATTGCTCCGTTGATCATGCGCGTGGTGTGCGCATTTACGGTAGAGTTTGTAAGCGTCTAGCGTGCAACTCGATCGTAGCATATTTAACCCATATAGTGTGTTTTGTAGTAAATATTCCCCTAGACAATGTCAGCAAGTATGTTTAGTTAAAACTGTTCCTGGACAGAGAGATTCCTCTTTACATGATAGGAAGGGTCAGACAAAGGTTGAAAGGTGGTGTTTAGTATCCAGCTGTAGGGTATTTTAAGAGTAACATTTCGGTGTTGGTTAGGAAAGGATCGCTCGCTCCTGCGTATAGTTATGTACAAAAGTAGTTTATGAACATTGATTGTATTTGCTGTTTATTACACATGTGGCTGGAATCCTGAGAATACCTCCCACCAGAGCAGTTGGGGAAAGACACAGCCCACCTGTTCAAATCCACCTATGACCTTTGCTATAATGTAGAGACACATCCCTGTGTCCAATGAACAATGAGATACAGGTACCATTGTATTGTGAATGTATGTTGTGTATATAAAGACCACTATTGCCTGGCCAGACACTCACTCTGTTACGATCCTGATGCTCAGGACAGGGGAGATCTTATGTAGTGAGTCCTGAGCACCAAGACGGAATGCTGGGATTGGGAAATGGGAAGGAAATAGCCCCTAGCATCCTACCTCCGTTGTCTTACCCGTGTTATCAATTCACGCCTGAACGACTATGGTTTCTTGGGCCCATGGCAGCCGCGTTTGAAGGGCGGATTAGGTCTGCCCAACTCCGATGCCCCCTCAGGTCTTAAAGAGAGACAAGGCGTGAACTGAGACAGGGTAATAACAAGGGGACCTCTAACTGAAACAACCACGCTAGGGGCTATAAACTACCTAAAAATTAAACGTATGTGCGGCACGCCGCCAAAGGAAAGAGAACTACAAAGAAACCACTGTCCACTCCCCTACACGGCACCGCCGAGTTCCGGGGAGGACAGTGAAAGCGGAAACCTCCGCAAATGCACCAATTCACAGTAAAGTAAACACTAAGCGGCATAGGCCGCAACACGCGGCAGAAGCCGCTACTCACGAAACCGGGCGAGAACCCCAGATGACAAACAGGTTCGCAAGGACTAGAAGGATTCCCAGGACCGGCTTCGGACCTCCAAAGTACCAAAGGGCAGGGAGCAAGATCCACCAAACACGGCTGACAGGAACAGAGTTCTGCAAGGCAGGAACAGCATACAAGAAGCTATCACCGGCGGGGCTGCAGTGTGCTGGCTCACATAAAAAGGCCCTGCTGGCCAATAACAGGAGGGCCAGCAGGACCAGCCCCCAGACCCTAATTACTAGTTGCCGTGCAGCTGCCCTGCTGCACGAGCAACCTAATTAACTATTCTTAGCAACGGGGAACGCGGTCCACCTGTGGCGTCCCCGTTGCTATGCCTCCGGCGGCCCTGCACGCACGGCGTCCTGTGTTGCCAGGGACCCGGCGGCTATCGTGCGCATGGCATCCTGGCGTTGCTAGGCGCCGTGCGGGGGACAGGGAAGGAGAGAGGCGCGGCGGCCGTGACCGCTGCTCAGTCAGGGCACGGCCGAAGACCGCCGCGCCTAACACACTCTCTCTGAAGTCTTTCTCTCTGAACTGCTGAGGGCTGGATCCAGGACGCGCTTGCGAATCATCCCCACGTATGTATATTTCTCTGTAGCCAGTTTATTATCCATTCTGTTCGCCATTCGTTTCAATTTGTTCACTCTTGTTTGTTATTGTTCATATTATTCTCGGTTATTGTGTTAGATTTTGATGTTAGTTTGTAGTGTATAACTTGTATTGTGTTTTTCCCCTTTTCTCTAAACAATCCACGGCAGTGTTAGAACTGCTGCGGTTTTAATTCCAAACCAGGTCTTGTGTTTTCACTGTTTATTGCAAAGGGCTTTTCTTAGCGTCTCAATTGCTCAAACAGCATACACCTTGTTAAGGTTTATAATCTTTACATCATTACAGTACTTGGTTATTAAGGTTTAGAGTATAAGTATATTCTCACTGTGTTTCATTAGCAAGGTTTAAAAGGTTATCCACTGTGTGTGCGCCCACTGTGTGTGATCCGTAAACTCAGCGCAGTGTGTGTACGCCAAGTGTGTACCACGTGCAGGACTCTGTACGCAAATAGCGTACTGTTAGGGTCTCCTGCCCTGTGCTGCCACGTCGTCAAGGCAACCGGGAGACAAGTGCTAGCAGAGTAACCTGAGCGCAGCTGATACTCCGGTTCGGGTCTTTTCCTGTGCAGTGGTTACAGGCTCTGTGCACGGCAGGGGATCCGGTGCTGGTTTTTGTGCTCACAGTCTGTGAGGTCTGAGTGGGGCGTGGACAGCACCTGCTATATAAGGCCTCTTCTCAGGTTAAGCAGATGCTGCTGAATCTTTGTTGGTTAGTCAGTTCCTGAAAGTTAGCCAGTATTGTGTAGCTTTGTATTTGTTGTTGCTTACTGCAAATAGGCCTGGGGATTTGGTACTACACTCTGCCAATCCAGACCTAGCAGTAAGACTGGAGTCAGTCGTTTAACTTGCTGGGGTTCTTTTGCTACTCTGTGAACTTAGCAAGTTTGCGGCTGTATTCTCAGATTTGCCTGCCTAAATCCTGTCTCACTGTGCAAGGTGTTTAGGTGTCAGTTTAGTGGCAGTAAGATGAACCTGTGCACTGCAAGTGAGGATTAGGATTGTGGAGACTCTCCTTGTGTCTATCATTCCATCTCTGACCAAGGAGTTTACTGCCACACCCGTTGGTAACCCTTTAGGGTTTTGCTGTTGCCCTTAGCAACAGCATTTCGGGTTCTCTACGTATTAAAACACAACATCTTGCTTTTTCCATCTGAAGCATTACTAATACTAGGGAGACACCCAGTTTCTTAGCCTCTGGGCTTCTCTGTTCACTTTGTGTTTATTTTGTTACCCTATCACCTTCTGTGTACGTAATGTCATATTCCCCAGTCTGTCTGTGAGTTCATTTGTTTTGCATCCCTATCCGTTCAGACACCAGTACATTCCTGCAGGCACTGGTGTGCATAACATATTCAGCAGCCTAATACTCCTGTTGAAATTTTGTGGGAATATGGAGCATACCCCTCAAAATACGTTGCAACAGGTGGTCGATCAGGTGCAGGTCCTGACTCGACAATTTAATGATTTGTCCATTAAAATGCACACCTCCCAGGCCGCTGGCGGAGCTCCCGCAGCAGCAGCACCTTCAGGGGTTAAGGAGCCGAAAGTAAATCTCCTGGATCGTTTTTCTGGAGATCGCTCGCAGTTCTTTTGTTTCAAGGAGAGCTGCAAGCTATACTTCCGGCTTAGGCCTCAGTCTTCTGGGTCGGAGATTCAGCGGGTGGGCATAGTGATTTCCTTGCTACAAGGAGACACACAGGTCTGGGCATATGGGTTGCAGCCTGACTGTCCGTCGCTTAGAAGTGTTGATGCTTTTTTTACGGCCCTGGGCATGTTGTATGATGACCCTGACAAGACGGCCTCAGCCGAGGCTAAGATTTCGATCCTTAAGCAAGGTCGAAGGCCAGTTGAGGTTTACTGTACGGAGTTTCGGAGGTTGGCCCATGATACCCAGTGGAATGATCCAGCCCTGAGACACCAGTACCGAAGAGGTCTTTCTAACCAGATAAAAGACCAACTGGTACAATATCCCTTGCCTGATAGCTTGGATCAGCTCATGCAGTTATCCATCCGGGTGGATAGACGGCTGAGAGAGCGTAGGCTTGAAAGGGAGACCGAGGTTTCCTTCTTTCCCAAGGGAACCTCAGACTCTAAGGAATTTTCCGAGGAGCCTATGCAGACTGGGGCTACCCGCCTCTCCTCGCGTGAGAAGACGCGGAGGAGACAGCAGGGGTTGTGTTTGTACTGTGGGAATAAAGGTCATGTGGTAGTATCGTGCCCAGAAAAGCCGGAAAACTTCAGGGCCTGAGGGTGATGGGAAATATCCTGTCAGGCCAGAAGTCAGAATTTCCCAAGAAGACTTTTATCATTCCGGTGACCTTGAAGATCCTCGGTCAAACTGTCAAGACTGAGGCCTTTGTGGACAGTGGGGCCGACGGGGTTTTTATGGACCGCCAATTCGCCCTGAAACACTCTGTTCCCTTAGTACCCTTGGCATCGGAAATTGAGATTTGTGGGTTAAACGGGGAACCATTATCCCAAGGTAAAATTACCTCTTGCACTAGCCAGATTTCTTTGTTTATTGGAGCCACACACTCTGAAAAATTGTCCTTTTATGTGACTGTCTGTACTTTTGCCCCATTGGTGTTGGGGTTACCCTGGTTAAGGGCCCACAATCCTCAATTTGACTGGGTCTCTGGGGAGATTCTTAGTTGGAGTACTGATTGTTTCAGGAGTTGCTTGAGCCTTCCAGTCAGGCTCTCGCAGCTAAGTTTGCCAGGATTGCCAGGGTGTTATGCAGATTTTGCGGACGTGTTCTCCAAAAAAGTTGCAGAGGTACTACCTCCCCATCGCCCCTATGACTGTGCCATTGATTTGTTGCCAAATGCTAAGCTTCCCAAGAGCAGGTTGTACTCCCTGTCACGTCCTGAGACTCAGGCTATGGCAGAGTACATTCAGGAGAACTTGGCTAAGGGATTTATCAGACCTTCACAGTCTCCAGTTGGGTCGGGGTTCTTCTTCGTGGGTAAAAAGGACGGTTCGTTGCGACCCTGCATCGACTTCAGGGAATTGAACCGTATCACGATTAAAAACTCATACCCACTGCCTCTCATTTCGGTCTTGTTTGACCAGCTTCGTACTGCCACCATTTTTTCTAAGATTGACCTACGCGGTGCGTACAATCTAATCCGAATAAGAGAGGGGGATGAATGGAAGACTGCCTTTAATACCCACTCAGGGCATTATGAATATTTGGTGATGCCTTTTGGGCTCTGTAATGCCCCGGCAGTCTTCCAGGATTTCATGAATGATGTACTCAGGGAATATTTGGATAGATTCTTAGTTGTATACTTAGATGACATCCTAATCTTCTCCCATTCCCTGGAGGAACATCGGAAGCATGTACGCTTAGTCCTCCAGAAACTCAGAGACCACCGGCTTGGGGCGAAGCTGGAGAAGTGCGAATTTGAAGTTCAGCAAATCGCATTTCTAGGATATATTATCTCCCCAGAAGGTTTCCAAATGGAGGGTTCCAAGGTACAGGCAGTCCTGAATTGGGTGCAGCCCACTAGTTTGAAGGCGCTTCAGCGTTTCCTGGGCTTTGCGAATTTTTATAGACGATTTATCGCTGGATTTTCGTCTATAGTGGCGCCCTTGGTGGCACTCACTAAGAAAGGGGCGGATGTTGCTCACTGGTCTTGTGAGGCTAAAGCGGCTTTTGCCCGTCTCAAAAGGGCATTTGTATCGGCCAAGGTGCTGCGACACCCAGATCCAGAGCGTCCTTTTGTGGTGGAGGTGGATGCCTCTGAGATGGGTATTGGGGCAGTGCTCTCTCAGATGGGAGTGTCTGATAATCGCCTTCATCCCTGTGCTTACTTTTCCCGTAAATTTTCGCCTGCCGAGATGAATTATGACGTGGGTAACCGGGAATTGTTGGCTATTAAGGATGCACTCGAGGAGTGGAGACACTGGCTTGAGGGGGCTAAGTTTGTGGTCTCAATTCTCACCGACCATAAGAATCTGGCATATTTAGAGTCAGCGAAGCGTCTCAATGCCAGGCAGGCACGATGGGCTTTGTTTTTTGCTCGCTTTAATTTTTTGATATCATATCGCCCTGGGTCAAAAAACATCAAGGCTGATGCGCTCTCGCGGAGTTTTGCTCCAATCCAGGAGACCACCGAGGAGCCGTTGCCCATTGTGTCCCCATCATGTATTAAAGTGGGCATTACCCAGGACCTCTTATCATTAGTCCTTAGAGCACAGGAGCAGGCTCCTCCAGACCTTCCGGTAGGTCTTTTGTTTGTGCCTCCTAGGTTAAGACAGCGAGTGTTCCTGGAATTCCATGCCAAGAAGTCGGCAGGTCACCCGGGTATTGCCAGAACTCGGGAGTTGCTATCTAGGGCGGTGTGGTGGCCCTCGGTGGCTAAGGATGTGGATCAGTGGGTTCGGGCATGTGACATCTGTGCCCGAAATAAGACTCCTAGAGGGGTTCCTGTTGGCCCATTACATCCACTCTCTATCCCATCTAAGCCATGGACCCACATTTCAATGGATTTTGTGGTGGACTTGCCCAAATCCTCGGGGATGACAGCCATCTGGGTTGTCGTTGACAGGTTTTCGAAGATGGCGCACTTCGTTCCACTGGTTGGGCTGCCATCGGCCAGACGCCTGTCTGAATTATTTATGCTGCATGTTGTGCGTCTTCACGGGTTGCCACTTGATGTGGTCTCTGACCGCGGATCCCAGTTTGTGGCCAAATTCTGGAGGGCATTTTGTTCCGATCTCCAGATTTCTGTCAGCTTGTCGTCAGGCTACCATCCGCAGTCTAATGGGCAGACTGAAAGAGTGAACCAGTCCTTGGAGCAGTTCCTCAGGTGTTATGTCTCCAAGTGTCAGACTGACTGGGTTGCTCATCTGTCCATGGCGGAGTTTGCCTATAACAACGCGGCTCACTCTGCTACAGGGATCTCTCCCTTCCTTTGTGTATATGGGCATCATCCTAAGGCCAATTCTTTTGACCCCCTGGACTCCACGCCTGGTGGTTCCTCTGTGGTTTCGGTCCTTAGAGGTATTTGGAGGAAAGTGAAGAAAGCCCTTGTGTCTGTGTCATTAGTGACCAAAAGGGTTTTTGATAAGCGGAAAAGACCCTGCAGCTTCAAATTAGGAGACTTCGTCTGGTTGTCTACCAAGAATTTGAAGTTGAGACAGCCATCTCATAAGTTAGGCCCCCGGTTCATCGGCCCTTATAAGATCACCAGGGTTATCAATCCGGTGGCATTTCAGTTAGATCTGCCCCGTTCTTTGGGTATCAATAAAACATTTCATTGTTCCCTTTTAAAACGGGCGATTAGTAATCCTTCTTCCAGTGGAAGACCTTCCCCTCTTCTGATACGTGGCCAGAGGGAGTTTGTTGTTGAAAGGATTCTTGACTCCAAGATGGTTCGGGGTCGGCTGTCATTTTTGGTGCACTGGAAGGGGTATGGCCCGGAGGAGCGGTCGTGGGTGCGCAGTTGTGATCTTCATGCCCCCAGACTGATACGCTCTTTCTTCTCGCAGTTCCCCGATAAACCCGGTGGTAGGGATTCTTTGAACCCTCGTCAGAGGGGGGGTACTGTTAGGGTCTCCTGCCCTGTGCTGCCACGTCGTCAAGGCAACCGGGAGACAAGTGCTAGCAGAGTAACCTGAGCGCAGCTGATACTCCGGTTCGGGTCTTTTGCTGTGCAGTGGTTACAGGCTCTGTGCACGGCAGGGGATCCGGTGCTGGTTTTTGTGCTCACAGTCTGTGAGGTCTGAGTGGGGCGTGGACAGCACCTGCTATATAAGGCCTCTTCTCAGGTTAAGCAGATGCTGCTGAATCTTTGTTGGTTAGTCAGTTCCTGAAAGTTAGCCAGTATTGTGTAGCTTTGTATTTGTTGTTGCTTACTGCAAATAGGCCTGGGGATTTGGTACTACACTCTGCCAATCCAGACCTAGCAGTAAGACTGGAGTCAGTCGTTTAACTTGCTGGGGTTCTTTTGCTACTCTGTGAACTTAGCAAGTTTGCGGCTGTATTCTCAGATTTGCCTGCCTAAATCCTGTCTCACTGTGCAAGGTGTTTAGGTGTCAGTTTAGTGGCAGTAAGCTGAACCTGTGCACTGCAAGTGAGGATTAGGATTGTGGAGACTCTCCTTGTGTCTATCATTCCATCTCTGACCAAGGAGTTTACTGCCACACCCGTTGGTAACCCTTTAGGGTTTTGCTGTTGCCCTTAGCAACAGCATTTCGGGTTCTCTACGTATTAAAACACAACATCTTGCTTTTTCCATCTGAAGCATTACTAATACTAGGGAGACACCCAGTTTCTTAGCCTCTGGGCTTCTCTGTTCACTTTGTGTTTATTTTGTTACCCTATCACCTTCTGTGTACGTAATGTCATATTCCCCAGTCTGTCTGTGAGTTCATTTGTTTTGCATCCCTATCCGTTCAGACACCAGTACATTCCTGCAGGCACTGGTGTGCATAACACGTACAAAGTGCGTAGCACGTGCACGTGGTCTAGCGGCCATAACGGCTCCACGGTATTAGTATATAGCTTCATGTTTAAAGGTAATATTTGACATTATCAATGTCATACCCTGAATTGGGAACAGACCTACCACCAATACCCACACAACCAATAGGAACTGGCACAGAAGGGAGAGGTTGTTTATATAGCATTCAGTTCCACAGTATCATTAAGGCCATGTGGACTCAAAGTATGTAGTTGGAAGATCCAGAATGCTTCACGCATGCTGAGTCTTCTATATCTATCACCTCCCCTCATGGTTACCTTAACGTGTTCTACTGCTCTAATAGTCAAACCACTAATATTTCCCTTCTGACACCAGGAGACATGACTAGACAGGCTGTGGGTCTTAATATTCTTTGTAATATTTCTCTTATATTCCATGAACCTTTCATGGAGGGGGCGAATGGTGCGGCCTACATACTGTACGCCACACTTACATTGAATGACATATATCACAAAGTTAGTCCTGCAGTTCATAAAGCCCTTTATCTCAAACTCTTCAGATCTACTAAAGGACTTAATCTTTGTACACTTATTTTCCACAAAGAGACAGGTTACACATCTATCTTTGCCACATTTGAAGAATCCATTGGGTTTTGGGGGTAATCTCAAGATATTATATCCCATTTCTTTGGATTTTCTTTTAAATAGACTCGGTGCTAATTTCTGTTTCAGGGAGTTTGCTTTTCTAAACACGACTAAATTTCTTCCCGTTAGTGTTGTTTCTAAAAGTTTATCTGATTTTAGAATAGCAGAGTTTTTTGTGATAATCTTTTTAATATCCTTGGCAGCTGTATTATATTGCGGAATGAACGAAATTGATCTATCACTAGGTTCTTGTTTCATCTTATCAGCCGAATTAACCAATTTACTCCTAGATTTCGATTGGGTCTCCATGAGGGTTTTATCCAAATTATGTGCAGGATATCCCTGCCTTATAAATGCATTATACATAATTTCTACTTGATTCCTAAAAACCTCCTCTGTAGAGCAGTTCCGACGCAACCGCTGGAACTGTCCCTTGGGTATATTCAGTTTCCATGGTTTGTAGTGACTACTAGTAAAAGGCAAATAATTATTACAATCCACATCTTTGGCATATGTGGAAGTGACAATTGTACTGTCCTGAATAGTGACTGTAATGTCAAGAAAGTTAATAGACACTTTGCTGGAAGTGTTAGTAAATTTTAAACCTATTGTATTTGAATTAAGAAGACCAGTGAGATATGAAAAAGGTGAAACACCCTCATCCCAAATAAAAAATAAATCATCTATGTATCTTCCATAGAGGACCAGGCCCGCACCGAGACACCCACCCCAGATGAGGTGTTCCTTGAAACACCCCAAAAAAAGGTTGGCAAAACTCGGTGCAAACCTGGTCCCCATGGCAGTGCCCTTGGTTTGTAAATAGAACTGGGAATCAAACGAAAAATAATTGTGCTCCAAAATAAACCTCATAGCTGACAAAATAAACGTGCGAAAAGAAACATTAACCTCTGTGTCGTGATACAGATAGTGGTTGACCGCCGAAAGACCCAAATCATGTCCTATGTTGGTATACAAGGATTCCACATCATATGTCAGTGATACATATGAGTCCTTCCAAATTATACCATCTAATTTTTTAAGAAAGTGTGTCGTATCTTTAATATATGAAGGAAGGGCCTGAACATAACCCTGTAAATGTGCATCTATATATGCAGATAAATTCAATGTCAGGGATCCCACCCCTGAAATAATGGGTCGACCCGGTGGAGATACTAGGGACTTGTGTACCTTCGGTAGATGGTAATAAATGGGAACAACCGGATACTTAACCATCAAAAACAAATACGTTTCTTTATTAATGTTCCCCTCATCTAATGCCATTTCTAATAAGGATTTTAGTTCATCCTGGTAGATACTTGTGGGGTCTTTAGCAATTTTCCTATAGAAAGCTATATCATTAAGCTGTCTATGTGCCTCCAAGAGATAATCCCCAAGATTCTGGATAACCAAGCCGCCACCCTTATCGGCTTGCTTGATAATAATCTCCTCATCTTTCATGAGTCTTTTAAGTGCTGCTCTCTCAGATCTTGATAGGTTATACCGCAGAGCCATAGCATCCCGTTCAATACACAGCTCCCTAAACTCTCTCATATTTATACATTAAAACAGAGTGTGTTTCCTCAAGATCTAACCCAAATAGGCATATACCAGGATCTAAGGTAGGGAGGGATGGAGCAGTCATGGTCACATCACATCACACTTTGCGCCAGAAAAGGGAAATCTCAGGGCAATCCCAAAGCAGTTGCCAGAATCTGGCATCGGCAGCCCAGCACCTGGGGCAGTTAGAACCCTCCCTAAGACCAGCCCTCTGCATAGTGACTGGAGTACGATACACCCTGTGCAGAATATAGAAAAAAACTTGCTTATATCTTATACATGGCGTAGTGTATTTAAGGGAACCCATTATTTGGAGCCACTGCTCATGGGACAAAGGTCCCAAATCAGTTTCCCATTTAGTACGAAGATTGTTCAATAGATCGGGGTAACTTCTATTATTCATAGCAGCATATATGGTAGATATTTTCCCCCTTTGGTTCAGAGAAGTAAGCAGCGTCCTAATGGGTGAGTCAACAATCAGTGGTGGGCCGTGAGGAAATTGGGTCTGCACAGCATGCCTAAGCCGAAAATACCGGAACAAAGCAGTGTTAGGTATGTCAAATTCGATCCTCAATTGCTGAAATGATTTTAGCACTCCATTATGGTATAGTTGATTCAGTACTATAACACGTCTAGTAATCCATATATTATCTGATGACATCTCATATAGCTCAGGGTATGCACTATTGAACCACAATGGAGTACAGGAATCGTGTCCCTCCCAATCATACAAAGTGTGCGCATAGCGCCAGATAAGCAAGGCTTGACGTAACAGGGGAAGCAAACCAGAAGCCGAGAGACCAGAGAGGAGAACCTGAAGAGGAGAAAGGGAGAAAGCAGGAGAGCACTCCGCCCGCTCAGCCAGAAAACCCCCCATTGTTGGGCCTAGAGAATCCCCAATCCATTCACTCAGATGGGACAGTTGTGCCGCCACATAGTATAGTCTGAGATCAGGAAGACTTGCCCCACCCGAAAGCTGAGATCTGCATAGTGTCCTAATAGAGACTCGTGTCGGCCTGCCACCCCATATAAATGAGGACAGAACGCCCTCAATTACAGTAAAGATCTTCTTCGGGAGGTAGACTGGAGAGTTGTGTAGGGCATAAAGGAATTTTGGCTGCATCACCATTTTAAATAAGTTAACCCGACCCAAGACAGACAGCGGTAATTTTTTCCAGCTATGAGCCTTCTCTTTAAATGTCACTAAAATGGGGTCGATGTTTTGGGCCACATAGCTACGTGCCATAGGAGTAATCCAGATGCCTAAATACTTGAACCGCAATGTCCATTGCAAAGGATGCGCCCCCAGTGTGTTTTCAGGGAGAAGACCAGAAATGGGAAAAATGTGGGACTTATCCCAGTTAATTAGCAGACCGGAGAAGACACCAAAATTCTCCACCACCTGTAACACAGCTTGTAAGGAGTCTTCAGTCCTGCAAGAAAAGAAGCATGTCATCTGCGTATAGCGCCACTACATCCACGCAGTGACGTGCGGTGGGGTGAGGCAGGTGAGGCAGAGCCTTTCCTGTCATACTTACGTTTAAACCAGAGTTTTGACGAAATAAAATATATGAAAAATACTGATAATTTGTTTGAAATATCTTCTTTGCATTATTCTAATAATTTTTATAGCCCAAACTCTGGAGTAAAAAGTCTGTGGCAGGTGAGGCAGTGCCTCACCTGTGTATCCTTTCCACACATCTCTAATCAAAACTCACCAGATTTCCAGGAGTTTATAATGCTGCACCTGTGTATAATGCCCAGATGTACCCTCTGGCTCATATATTGCATATAAATCTGGCTCTGGGGTTAGCCAGTGCCTCCTGAGCCATTTAGCTCACCGCACGTCCCTGCGATCCACGTGACCCCCAACCTCAACACCCCTAACCCTGCTATTAGTGCGTAACAGGCCGGCCAACGGCTCCACGGCAATTGCAAACAACGCAGGAGATAGGGGGCAACCTTGCCGAGTGCCTCTCCCCAATGCAAAAATCTCAGACGTGAAACCATTGGCCGTCACACCGGCCATGGGTAAGGAATACAACAACTGGATAAACCTAATAAATCGAGGGCCAAAAGCAAATTTCTCCAGCATCCCCCACAGATACGTCCACTCCACGGAATCGAACGCTTTGGCCGCGTCAAGAGACACCACCACCGCATCCGACCCCACCAAATCACTTCTCTGCAGATGACAGAACTATCTACGTAAATTTTGGGCAGTGGACTTACCCGGCATAAAGCCCGTCTGGTCCGGGTGAATTATTGTTGTGATTACCGAATTCAATCTAGATGCCAAGATTTTTGCTAGTATCTTGACATCTGTATTGAGGAGGGAAATGGGCCAGTAGGACTCGGGGAGCAGGGGGTCTTTCCCTGGTTTCAACAGGACAATTATATTGGCCTCGGCCATAGAGCGCGGGAGAGTCCCGCCCTCTAAGAGTAAGTCAAACAATTGTAAGAGATAGAGGGCAAAAAATTTACTGTATTTTTTATAGACTTCACCCGGAAGTCCATCAGATCCCGGTGCCTTAGACGCCGGAAGAGACAGGATCGCAGCCTCCACCTCCTCCAGCGTAATTGGCAGTGGCGTGCGGTGAGGTCAGAGGCTGGTGAGGCACTACAGCCATAATGTCCGCCGAATCCTGCCGATGACCCCTACCGCCGCCGAGCCAATGCCCACTACTGCCACTTAGCCGATGCCTGCTGCCACTGCCAATGGCTTACAAACTAGCCCACCATCAACTGACCCAGCCCTCCGCCACTAATTTGCACCTCAGTCCGATGCCGCCAATGCCCGCTGCCTGCCTGCTCATCATACTTGTGATATATTGTACATTTTTATAGAAAAAAATAAAACTTAGTGTTTGGGAAGGGAGTGGGAGGAGGACATGAATGCAATTTTGTTGTCCAGGGCTTCCATTAACTTAATGGAGAAGGATCTGAATGGGTTAAAAAATTTAAAAAAAAAATGCGTGAGGTCCCCCTTCCTAAGTATAACCAGCCTCGGGCTCTTTGAGCCGGTCCTGGTTGTTTAAATACTGGGAAAAAATTGGACAGGGGTTCCCCGTATTTAGACAACCAGCACCGGGCTCTTAGACCGGTCCTGGTTCCAAAAATACGGGGGACAAAAGATGTAGGGGTCCCCCGTATTTTTAAAACCAGCACCGGACTCCACTAGCCAGGGACATAATGCCACAGCCGGGGGACACATTTATGTAGGTCCCTGCGGCCGTGGCATTACCCCCCCAACTAGTCACCCCTGGCCGGGGTTCCCTGGAGGGGGGACCCCTTAAATCAAGAGGTGCCCCCCCTCCAGGTACCCAAGGGCCGGGGGTGAAGCCCGAGGCTGTCCCCAGCACTCCTGGGCGGTGGGTGCCGGGCTGATAGCCATAAGTGTGTATAAAAAAGAATATTGTTTTTTGTTGTGGAACTACAAGGCCCAGCAATCCTCCCCCGCTTGCTGGTACTTGGAGAACCTCAAGTGCCAGCATGCGGGGAAATAACGGGCCCGCTGGTACCTGTAGTTCTACAACAACTAAAATACCCAAATAAAAACACAACACACACACCGTGAAAGTAAAAATTTATTAAAACACACTTACACACTCACACATACTTACCTACATCCCACGCCGGTCACGTCCACTTGTCCAGTAGAATCCAATAGGTGGTTCCTGTAAAAATGAGAGAGAGATCACTTACCTACATCCCACGCCGGTCACGTCCACTTGTCCAGTAGAATCCAAAAGGGGTACCTGTAAAAATGAAAATTATACTTACAAACAAAGTAATCCACAGGAGGAGAGAGAGCGAGAGAGCGAGCGAGCGAGAGAGAGAGAGAGAGAGAGAGAGAAATTAATGAATATTATGCCCTCACTGACGCGGGAAGACGTTAGAACAGACAGGGGACAGTGCTGCTGCTAACTGGGATGATGGAGCAGGCTCCCCCAATAGTTGTGAGCCTAGTAGCTGTACCCCTAGTAGCTTTGCCCCCTGTAGCAGTGCCCCCAGTAGCAGTGCCCCGAGTAGTTGTGACCCCTGTAGTTGTGCCCCCAGTCGCTGTGCCCCTTGTAGCTGTGCCCCCTGTAGCTTTGCCCCTTGTGGCTGTGCCCCCCAGTTGCTGTGCCCCTTGTACTTGTGCCCCTTATAGCTGTGCCCCTTGTTGTTGTGCCCCTGTTGCTGTGCCCCTTGTTGTTGTGCCCCCCAGTTGCTGTGCCCCTTGTTGATGTGCCCCCCAGTTGCTGTGCCCCTGTTGCTGTGCCCCTTGTTGTTGTGCCCCCCAGTTGCTGTGCCCCTGTTGCTGTGCCCCTTGTTGTTGCGCCCCCCAGTTGCTGTGCCCCTGTTGCTCTGCCCCTTGTAGTTGTGCCCCCAGTCGCTGTGCCCCCAGTAGTTGTGACCCCAGTCGCTGTGCCCCTTGTAGCTTTGCCCCTAGCTGTGCCCGAAGTAGTTGTGCCCCCTGTCGCTGTGCCCCCAGTCGCTTTGCCCCCAGTAGCTGTGACTCCTGTAATTGTGCCCCCAGTTGCTGTGCCCCTTGTAGTTGAGCCCCCCAATTGCTGTGCCCCTTGTAGTTGTGCCCCCCAGTTGCTGTGCCCCTTGTAATTGTGCCCCCCAGTTGCTGTGCCCCTTGTACTTGTGCCCCTTATAGCTGTGCCCCTTGTTGTTGTGCCCCCCAGTTGCTGTGCCCCTTGTTGTTGTGCCCCCCAGTTGCTGTGCCCCTTGTTGTTGTGCCCCCCAGTTGCTGTGCCCCTCTTGCTGTGCCCCTTGTTGTTGTGCCCCTGTTGCTGTGCCCCTCTTGCTGTGCCACTTGTTGTTGTGCCCCCCAGTTGCTGTGCCCCTCTTGCTGTGCCCCCCAGTTGTTGTGCCCCCCAGTTGTTGTGCCCCCCAGTTGCTGTGCCCCCCAGTTGTTGTGCCCCCAGTTGCTGTGCCCCCCAGTTGTTGTGCCCCTCTTGCTGTGCCCCAACACAAACACATAAAAAAAAACACACACACACACACACACACACATACTTATCGCTCCTGCAGCGCTGTCCTCCGTCCGTCCGCCGCCGGCTCGTCTCTTCTGTACTATGGGAGAGACGTCATGACTCATGACATCTCTCCCATAGTAGCGGCGCTGGCTGCAGCGGGCGCCCACACAGCCCACGGCGCCTGCTGCAGCCGGGAAGGGGGTGATTGGACAGCGGATCCAGCACTGGATCCGCTGGGCCAATCACATCTGGACACTGACAGGGGCGTGCATTCATCGGAGCTGAATGCACGCCCCTGTCATTGCGGCACCAGTATAGGTGCCGCTTGTCCATTCATCTTCAATGGGCTTTCACAGCCCATTGCTGCGCCCCGCCCCCTGCCCGCCCCCCGCTTCCCGGAGTTTTAGTGTAAGCAGCGGGAGGCACCTCTCCCGCTGCCTCCCACCCTCACAAGCAGCCACAGGGGGGGAATTATTAAAATAAGGAAAAAAGATATTGATAACAGACTCTGTTATAAATATCTTCTTTTTATTATTTTAATCATTATGACAGGGGAGGCACTGCCTCCCCTGCCTCCCCTGACTGCACGTCCCTGGTAATTGGTGCATCCAGGACCCCAGCGTCCTCCCGGGACAGACATGGCGAGGTTAGCTGAGCCAAATAATCCCTAAGCTGATCACTGGAGTAATTGGCTCGGGAGGTATATAGCGAAGAATAATAACTACGGAACGTCTCCGTCACCGTTGAGCCAGAATAACACATTTGGCCAGCAGAATTTTTCACACATTGAATTACAGTTCTAGGGGATTCGGACCGGGCCAGAAAGGCCAAGTAACTGCCATCCATCTCTGCCCGAAAATACTGCTCATGTCCTGCAAAAAGGAGTCTACGCCTGGACTTCTCAAATAAACAATCCGACCACTCGCTCTGCGCGCTCCTCCACAACAGTTCATCAGACCGCAAATGGGTAATAAGATATTGAGATTCCAGCTGCCGGCACAGAGACTCCAAGCGCACCTCCTCCCTCTTACTAAACGCTTTAACTTCAGAGATCCGTTTTATAAAGGAGCCTCGCAGAAACGCTTTAAAAGCATCATGTTTCAGCGGCAGATCACTGTATTGTAAATTGTCTACCTGGAACCCCTCCCAAGCGGCAATCAGATCCGCACCCTCCCCCCAGTAAAGTTAGCCAAAAGGGATTAAGTTTCCACATTTTCGCACCCCGCTCCCAACCAACATTGACTGTAACGGAGACAGGAGAGTGATCCAGGGACGTGCGGTGAGCTATCCGATATACCCCTAGGGAGATAGTCCACTGCCAGCACGCCAGGGGACAAACCAGGAGAAACTAAAACCAAATCGATACGAGAGAAAGCATGATGGGTAGCGGAATGACAGGAGAATTGATTAGCTGTAGGATTACGACATCTCCATACATCCACCAGCCCCAGCTCCCCCACCAGTCTCGCGAACGGAGTAGGGGACGCCAAGGGAGGGGAAGAAGTAACAGATTCCCTCCATCTGTCCAAGACACTATCCATAACATTGTTAAAATCCCCTAAACATATTACAGGGGTAGCAAGGGACCGGGCCAGAAAGCGGGCAGCGTGATGGAGAACCTCATTGTTATATGGCGGGGGGACATAGACGGCTAATATATGAAACAGTCTGCGTTTAATATGGGCTCGTAAGAAGACGTATCTGCCATACTGGTCAGTTTCACACATGTCTAAGTGAAATTGTACGGATTATCTAATCAATACAGAAACGCCCCTGGCATTACCAGAGTAGGTGGAATAGATACACGTGACTAACTCATGGTTTCTTTTTTTTTTTTTATATTAAATTTTTATTGAGTTTTCATACAGATTACATGTACATTTAGATTGGTAAATAAAATCAAGAGGGGGGGGGGAGACACATACACAACAGAACTAATAAAGACATGGGGAAGGGAGGGTAAGTATCAGGGATATCTTAATACAACAATGAAGTCATAGTATAATGGAAGAGAAGAAGTCTGCATAACTTAGCAAGTTAAGGTCCGGTATGGACCGGAGAGCGAAGCACAGAAAGGTCTGGAATGTCAGTCGGAGCACCAGATGCACCCATCTGGCCCGATCTCTCCTTGTAAAGGGACCATTTAAACCATTTCTTACTAATAGAGGTATTCCCTGGAGAATAATTGCCCTCTGCTGTTTCAAAAACATAGTGTTGATGGACTCTATTTTCTATCATCGAAATATTGGGGATGACCGCCGACTTCCATTTGGAGGCAATGGCGGCTTTAGAGGCTATGAGGATGTGGCCTAAAAGATATCTATCACCGCTAGACATCTCCTTCTCGTAATAGTGAAAGAGTGCCAAGAGGGGGTCAGGTATAAGAACCACTCCTAATATGTGGGAAATGAATAGAAACACCTCCCTCCAGAGCGACCGGATTGCCGGACATAACCAAAAAACATGAAGGATATCTCCCACCATCCCACAGTCTCTCCAGCAACTAGCGGAGACATCAGGCCAAATCTTGTGCAAACGGTCCGGCGTTAAATATACCCTATGAACCAGTTTATAATACATTTCACAATGATTTACACATTTAGAAATTCTAAAACAGGATTTAAAGATATCTTTCCAGATATCTTCGGTGAAGACCGCAGGGAGGTCTTTTTCCCATTTAGTCTGTGAAGGGAATACCCCGTGGTGGGACTCTGTCACAAGATGTTGGTACCATCTGGATATGCCTCCCCTATTACCGCTAGGCACTAGAAGAGACATCAGTATTTTAGGGAGACCAGTATGTGGGACTCAGCTGGGAGAGCAGCTTTGAAGCCAATGCCGCAATTGTAGATATTTATGAAAATCTTGTTTGGGTACCTGAAATTGTTCCTGGAGTAGGGAAAAGGGGACTAAAGCACCGTCTCGAAGGACATCCTTTAGAGTGTTGAGACCCATGACCTGCCAGTGGTTTAATTGCAAATCTGGGATCAATAGGGCTATAGCGTGGAGGGACAACTGGGGGGAGGGCAGAGCGCCAGCAGGGAGAGATTTAATTACGGTTCGCCATGCCAACAGCGTTGCGTGGACTGCAGAGCACTCAGCAACTCTAGCAGGGAGTGATATGGTGGGCAACCAGAACAAGTCTGACAGTGTAAAGGGGGATATGGCGTCCTGTTCTAGGGATACCCATGGTTTAAAAGTGCCCTGAGTGAGCCAATCTCTAGCCTGGGTGAGTAAACAAGCGATATGGTATCTCTCTAAATCTGGATATGCGACTCCACCGGCACACTTTGGAGCACTTAAAGTGGATTTCGCTATTCTCGGCTTTGAGCCTCCCCATATATATTTAGTTAATAGACGATTGAATCTGTTACAAACATCTTTGGGGAAAGTCCTTGGGATGGTACGGAAAAGATACATCAATTTTGGTAAAAGAACCATCTTCGCAGCTGCCACCCGTCCGACCCAGGAGACCTCCTGCATCATCCAGTCTTTAATAAATAATTCAAATGCCCGAAAAAGCGGGTCGTAGTTACACCCCATTAAATCCCGCCCCCTAGATATATGTACACCCAAATATTTAAGCGATCTAAGTTGCCACGCATACTTGTAATCAATCTTTAGACGTCTAAGAGCGCTGTCAGAAATATTCAGAGGGAGGGCCTCAGTCTTAGTAGTGTTCAGTTTGTAGTAGGAGACCGCTGCATAAGAGTCCAAAAGAGAGTGTAAATGAGGTAAGGACGATTCAGGCTCTCTAAGGCACACTAAAATATCGTCAGCAAAAAGACAGATTTTATGGGGCATCCCTCCCACCTCTGGACCGACAATTGTGTCCGACACCCTAATCCGCTCTGCCAGGGGTTCCACAGCTAGTACAAAGATGAGGGGTGATAATGGGCATCCCTGCCGGGTCCCATTAGTAATATTAAATATAGAGGAGTTGCACCCATTGGTGAAAACCGAAGCCGAGGGCGAGGAGTACAAAGCTAAAATGGAGTCGAGAATCCTACCCGCAAATCCAAAATGGCCCAGGGTAGCCCGTAAATAGTCCCAGTGGAGCCTATTGAATGCTTTTTCTGCATCCAGGGAGAGGAGCAAGAGAGGTTCGCTCCGGGCCTGGCAGCGTTCAATCAAATTAATAACCCTACGTGTGTTATCTGACGCTTGCCGGCCCAGAACAAAACCCACCTGGTCAGGGCTGATCAAACTAGACAGGAGAGGGGAAATCCTATTCGCAACCATTTTAGCGAACAATTTAAGGTCAGTGTTCAGCAATGCTATTGGGCGGTAATTCTGAACCACTGTAGGGGATTTTCCTGGTTTAGGGATGGTAACTATTCGGGCCTCTAACATCTCTTTCGGGAAACATGTGGAGTCAGAAGCTTCATTGTAAACTGACGTTAAAAGTGGGGCAAGGGTTGATTTGAATGTTTTGTAGAAGTTAGAGGGGTACCCATCTGGGCCGGGGGCTTTATTTACTGGACAGGAATCTATGGCTGCTTCGACTTCTTCGAGTAACCAGGGAGAGCTAAGGGATTCACGGGTCCGGGAGTCAATAGTGGGGAGCGTCAACCCGTCCAAAAATCCGGCAATATCTGCCATAGTGGGCTGAGGGGTACCAGGGTCATCTCTGAGGTTATACAGCTGCGAATAATATTCAGCAAACGCATTTGCTATCTCAACCGGATCGGTTACTTTAACTCCAGAAGATGTATGGATAGCATGTATGCGTTCCTTAGCTCTACACCCTCTCAATTTACGCGCCAATAACCGTCCCGCTCTATTACCAAGCCTATAGTATTTTTGATTAAGCCTCTGTAGGTTGCGGTGAACTTCGGTTAAGGCAAATGTATTCACTTTTTCACGGGCAGCAAGGAGTTGCTTAAAAAGGGATTTATTATCGGGGCTAATTTTATGCGCAGATTCCAGCCGGGCAGCCTCTCTTTCGGCCGAGGCGTATCTGTTTCTATATTCGCGTTTGAGTCTAGCCGCTATTTGGATTGCAGAGCCTCTAACCACGGCTTTCAGAGAACACCAATGTGTAAAAACGGATGTATCCCCGGGGCAATTAGTGGTCAAATATAAATACAGAGATTGCTGGATGGCCTGGTGAGCCTCAGGGTGGGCCAGAAGGTATTGGCCCATTCTCCAGGGGCCATGAGGGACCACCCTCTTACTGATATCCCAAACTACAATAAGCGGTGAGTGATCTGACCAGGACATAGGTAATATGTCCACCTTACTAATAGCCACTAACGTCCACTTATCAACTAATGCTAAGTCTATTCTAGAGTACGAACTATGTACGTGGGAATAAAAAGTGTAATCCCGTTCTGCAGGGTGTTTAGCCCTCCAGACATCATACAGCGCATACTCAGCTAGCAGTTGACCAAATTTGCCTGAGGGATCCTGGGTCGGACTGCTACGAAGGGTTCGGGTTGGACGGGAGCGGTCAATAACAGGATCCAGCACCATATTGAAGTCTCCTAGGATCAAAATGGCTCCTTTAGTATGTTCCTTGAGAGTTCTACAGAAGGTTCTAAGAAATGAGATTTGTTTGGTATTAGGTGCGTAGCAAGAGACCAGAGTGGTCTCTACATTATCTAGCTGACCCACCAAGATTAAATATCTCCCGTCTGGGTTTTAGTGATGAGCGGGTTCGGTTTTACTCGGTTTTACTCGGTTTTACTCGGTTCTCAAAACGGCATCTTATTGGCTCACGGATGTCACGTGTTTTGGATAGCCAATAAGATGCCGTTTTGAGAACCGAGTAAAACCGAGTAAAACCGAGTAAAACCGAACCTCGCTCATCACTAGTCTTCATATTTAGCGGACAGAACAAACGAGCAGTGTTGTGCTATAAGAAGAGCCACGCCAGCTTTCTTGGCGGGTCCATTTGCCATATAACAATGGGGGTAGTGTGAATTAGTGAAGAGGGGGGGATTTTGACTCTGAAAGTGTGTCTCCTGCACTGCTGCCACATGTGCCTTAAGCTTATAAAAATAATTCAAGGCCACTCTTCGTTTTTGGGGTGAGTTAAGCCCTTTGGCATTAATAGAGACTATATTAACCATAACCCGTTGCAAATAGAGCTGGTGACTCCGTTGACCAACTTCTGTGCTTAAACTGATATACCTGATAGGGGGGGGGGGAACATATCCGGGAACAGGAAGGAAGACATAAGAAAAATTAAAAAAACAAAACTGAACTGATCTCTCTTGAGATCATAACCAGTCGCCATAATATGGCGGCTGTGTAGGCTAAAGGAGGGGTTAGTGGCATAACTCCCACCCGTTGCCATACTTTATACTGTAGACTAAAAAAAACACAAGAACATCTTGATAGTATGAGGGCAGATGAATACACATGTACGGGAACAGAACATGAAGAGCAGATAATGCATAACAAAAACGGTCCAACATGGAAACACAGCGTAGAAACAAACACTGAAATCTTTAGAATCATTAAGGTCACTCCCGCGACTCTCCCTACATATTGAGCTCCTAAGCTATCCCGACAGGCCAATTTTGATAGGAGGCTGCTATGTCCGGGGAAGCGCCAGGCACACCGCCCATAAGAGAAAAAAAAAAACTGGGCAACCAGTAAAGCAAGGTGTGCAATCAGGAAAATACTTCTGAAACATGGACAAATCGCCCACTACACTCAGCGCCTCCCCCGACACACCACGGCCCCCCAGACAGGGGTCGAGGTAACATAGACAGAGCAAACAACCATAACTGGAGAGTCACCGGAGTCATAACAGTAGAAACCTAGCATCAATGGAAGCTATCCGACCCAGAGCAGGCATCCTCACTTCACCGAGGACCAGTCCTGCTGAAGTCGACGGGGGAAGGAGTCCGCAGAGGGTTCCGCAATGTTCCATCAGTTAAGCAACTTCGCCCCTTCATCTGTGGTAGAAATAGAGACAGTGGAGCCATCTCGGTGAATCAGCAGCTTGGTAGGGAAGCCCCTGCGATAAGGGATGTCAGCCTTTCTGAGGGCTGCCGTGATAGGGTGAAAGGACCGCCGTTTGTAGAGGGTGGCTGCAGACAAGTCTCCGAAGAGTTGAAGTCCTTGAAGGGCTGAAGATGTGTCTGACGTCGGTCTAGATGCTTTCAGTAAGGCCTCCTTAACGTGAAAATAGTGCATCTTCATTAGGACATCTCTAGGAGCGTCTCCTGGGGCCGCTCTAGCCTTTGGCAACCGGTGTATTCGGTCAATAAGGAAGTCTGCCGATGGGGACTGAGGTAATAGGGCTTTAAATAGGGCCACGGCATAATCGTGCAGACTGCTGTGTGACACCGATTCGGGGACTCCACGCAATTTAAGATTGCTGCGACGCGATCTGTCCTCCAGATCCGTGACTTTGTCCCGCAAAAGCTTCACCTCCGCCTCTAAGGCATCATGAGAGTCTAGTAGGCTGTTATGGGACCCCACGACTTCCTCCATTTTAGTTTCCAAATGGTCAGTGCGGCCACCTAGGTCATCTATAGATTGTTGACATGCCGTTAATGTGGTACGAAACTCAGGTGCCACTTCCTCCTTAAAGAGAGACAAAAGCAGCTTCATAGTGCCCACAGTGAGGGCATCTCCATCTCCGACCTTGTCCAGACTCGTAGCAACTATAGATGTGGAAGGGGGCACCTCCAGAGAGGGGGGAGGTTTGCTGGACTGTATCTTTTGTAGAGGACCCGGTGGCTTTAGAGCCCGACATTTTCGGAGATGACTTGAAAAATGAAAGCTGCTGTGCAGGCGTTAACGGCTTGCTGCGTCTAGAAGGCATAATAAGGCCAGAGGAAGATAGCTCAACGGTTCCAGACACTTAAGATGGGAAAAATTGAAGGCTCCACTGTCTCCGGGATCACCAAGATGTCACGTAGATATTGGCAGGGGTAGGAGATAACTCTCGTTTTACATTGGCATGAGCAGGGCCGACAGGGCTATGAGGCTAGCCATCCTCTTGTGCGCACACATGAAGCACTGGGGGGAACTCCGGCCCCGCACTGCAAGCAACCCAGGTACACTCAGGTTAGGGTCGCAGGTTATAGAAGATCAAGATCAGGTCCAGGGCCCCTCGAAGGGACACTATAACTTGGGGAGAGAGAATTCTTGGCAATTCCAAGCGCAGATCTGGGGGTGCCGCCCATCCACAATGGAGGAGTCCAGACAGATGAAGGATGTGTCGGTAGGGCTGGGAGCCAGGTCTGTCGTATCCGCCCCTACGGCCGTGTTATTCCGGGCTTCCCCCCCACGGCCCCCGGGTCTAATGTGAGGCAGCTAAAGGTCGCAGGAATCTGTGTCGACCTCCCGCTCCGTCCAGCGAGCCACCCACAGCCGCGGGCGGACTCGCAGAGGGGCAGGGGCGCACAGGTCCTCCGGGTGTCTACGGGTGAGCCGGTGGGGTGGAGGGAGAAGGGGGGGTCCTCGTCTTCCACACGGGGGCAGTCTTCACCCCAGGGTGCGGCTAGGCTACCCCTGGACCCCAGGTATACAGGGGGCGTCCGCTGGAATAGCCGCTGAACTCCCGACAGGCAGGGGGGGAACCCCCGACAGGCAGGGGGGGAGCCACGGCCGGGCCGGCGGTCCTCCCGCAGCAACGCGCCACGGGCGCCCGGCAAGAGTTCACGGGGAAGAGAGGCACAATCACCTTAATGGAGCCGGGTCAGCAGGGCGCTCGCTCCCGAGGGCCGCCGGACGTCTCCTCTGGGCCGCCGTCGCGTCTCCTCTCGTCGCTCGTCTCCCAAGATGGCCGCCGCTCGGGCTCCGGAGCGCGCGTCCCGGCCTCGATCCGGTCCCGGATCACCCCCGCCAGCCAGCCAGGACCACCGGGTAAGCTGTAGTAATGTCCCAGCAAGGGACAGGGTCCAGGCAGGCCCCTCCGACGTCCCGGGCAGGCCAACCACCCAACTGGGGGGATGTGCAGAAATTTAGGCCCCGGCTTCAGGGCAATGAGTAGGCCGCAATCCGCGGAAGCCAGGAAACCGGCTCCCCGATTCCGCAGCTCTTACTCACTGCCTGCTCCACTAATGTGAGATGCTGATCAGAGCACATAGGGCAAATAATAGGCGTGGGGAGGCTAGATTATTATACAGAAACTCCCAGATCCCTGGGAGCTCACATGAAATGCAACCTGCTCAGTCAGCCTCCAGGCCACGCCCCCCTAACTCATGGTTTCTTAAGCGCCAACACCCTACCTCCATGCAAATGGGTTTCAGAAAGACAAATTATGTCCGCCTGGTATTTTTTTTAACCTGAGTCAGGACTAATGATCTTTTAATTTTTTCGTTCAGTACCCGAACATTTCAGCTGAGCAAAATCAAAAAAATGTTGTCTGCGCTTAAGTAAAAGCAGCTCAGATAAAATGGATAATTGTAGGTTTAAAACGAGCGCTAAATTATGCGTGTAGAAAGTGAGTGTGGTACCTGTAAAAAAGAATAATGATTAATGCCTAAAAACTTCTGTTTAAAGCTCTTTTGAATACCACCAACCTAACCATTTCTCAAAAGAGCTGTAAACAGAAGTTTTTAAGTATTAATCATTATTCTTTTTTACAGGTGCCACACTCACTTTCTACACGCATAATTTAGCGCTCATTCCAGCTGAGCAGACGAAGCCCCTCAGAGACAGCAGACATAGAAATCACAGAGGAAAGGGGTGACAGGATAGAACAGAGATGTGGAGACGTGTCCTGTTTTACAGGACACATTCCAGCTGTGGAGGCATTCAAATGGGGGCGCCCTCCGGGAGCCAATCGCGGCTCCCGGAGCGGCGGCCAATCAGAGACGGGCGCGGCGAGCCAATCGGCGCTCGCCGCGTCACAGGCCCCGCCCCCGGCGTCTGACGTCAGATGCCGGGCGGGAGCCGAAGAGGCCGCACACACGGAAGAGCGCAGAAGGAGACACCGCGATGAGAAGAGGACGGGAGGCCGCGCCGAAGAGCGGTGAAGAGCTCCGGTGGCCGTTGAAGAGGCCAGAAGACGTCGGGCTCTTGAAAGAAGATGTCCAGCGGCGGCTGGACGCGGAAGAGCGGAGGCGGCGCCGCTGGCCAGGACGGGTCAGCGGCAGAAGAGGGCGCCGGAGACCCCCGGATCAGGTGAGGCCTCAGTGAGGCAACTTTCACCCCTCTCCCATCAGGGACGGGCATTAGGCCCGGTGGCACCATTCAGGCACTAGGCCTGGGGCGCAGATAGGAGGTTGGGGTCAACATTCCGATTAGGTGGTTTGGGCGTTAGGCCCAAGCCACCTCGGCATCGCGGTAGGCGGGCACTAGGCCCGGGGGCACATCAGGCAATAGGACTGTGGGGCATTAGAGGGTGTCACAACTGAGGGCCTGAGCTGACGGGAGGCAGCCTCAGTTGTAGGGGCTGAGATGTACCGGAACCTGGGAGGTTGTATCAGATCCCTGGACATGTAAGTAACATGAAGAAGAACCGCCCGAAGGCGTGACCACGACAACTTGAATAAAAGTCAATGATGTTTATTTATGACAAACTCCATGCATCACAGTAGCAGTAAAAGAAACATAAAATCAGCAGAGAAATAATACAGTTCCTGGGTACTACAGGGTGGCAGGGGCCATAGAGCTCTGGTAGTATGAGACAGTTCTTATTATCTGCGAGTTGGAAAGTCCTTACCAGGCCTGACTGTAGCAATGAAGAAAGCCCAGGATCGTACCAGCTGGTGTTCCAGGGAAAGCTGGACTGCTGTAAATAAAATAGCTGCTGTGGGTTCTGGTTGGAACCAGACAGATGTTGGCACGGAGTGGATACTGGCTGGAACCAGTTAAATAATAAATGAAGCTTGAGAGCGATGCAATATGAATGAAATGTAGAGTTTGAGAGCGGAGAAATAATAATACCGGTGGAGAGTGGTAAACTGTAGAAAGGACACCGGCCCTTTAAGAGAAGCTGTACTCTGCTGGAAGCTGAGCTGGAAGCAGGTAATGTTGTAGCTGGAAACAGATGAATCCACAATGGATCGGAGAGTCAGGCTACACCGCAGGTGGAATGCTGGTGCGGGTCTCTATGGTGGAAGTCTTGAGACAGGAGCTGGAACCTGGAAGACAATCACAGGAGAGAGACAAACAGGAACTAGGTTTGACAACCAAAGCACTGACGCCTTCCTTGCTCAGGCACAGTGTATTTATACCTGCAGCAAGGAAGGGATTGGCTAGGCAATTATGCAGATTATCAATACTGAGAACAGATTGGTGGAAATGATCAGCTGACAGAATCCAAGATGGCTGCGCCCATGCAGACACTTGGAGGGAAGTTTGGTTTGTAATCCATGTGGTAATGAAAACAGTAATGGCGGCGCCGGCCACCGGAGACAGGAGGCGCCAAGCTGACAGGTGCACATCCAACCACGTGGACACAGCGGAGGCCGCGGCTGACGTAATCGCCACTCAGACACTCTGCATGCAGAAGCTCAGGGACGGCGGCGGAGGCCGCGGGAGACGCCATGCCAGGTGTAATATTTACTGACAGCGTCTCAGAGTGACAGGAGAGGATACAGGAATGTAAACATCAGGATAACAGATGGGATCCGGTCCTGGAGCGCTGAGCCAGCCTTAGGAGGCATCTGATGGGTAAGAAATGGCGTCCAGATACCCGGATCGTGACAGCACCCCCCCCCCCCTTTAGGAGTGGCCCCAGGACACTTCTTTGGCTTTTGAGGAAACTTGGAATGGAATCTCCGGACCAAGGCAGGAGCATGGACATCAGAAGCATTGGTCCATGAACGTTCCTCAGGGCCATAACCCTTCCAGTCAATAAGATATTGTAGTTGACCGTAACGGTGACGTGAGTCCAGGATCTTGGCTACTTCATACTCAACGCCTCGTTGAGTTTGGACTTTCGGAGTTGGAGGAAGTGAGGAATGAAACCGATTCAAGATCAGCGGTTTCAACAGGGAAACATGGAATGTCCTGGGTATTTTTAAGAAGGGAGGCAACTGAAGTCTGTAAGCAACAGGATTGATGACTTGTTCAATCTTGAAAGGACCGATATAGCGAGGTGCAAACTTCATACTGGGAACTCTTAACCTCAAATTCTTCGTGGCTAACCATACCCGATCACCCACCTTGAGAGCAGGAACTGCTCGACGCTTCTTATCCGCAAACTTCTTGTACCTGAACGATGCCTTGAGCAGAGCTGATCGTACGCTCTTCCAGATATTGGCAAACTGATGCAAGGTGATATCCACTGCGGGAACAGAAGTTGCTGGAAGCGGTTGGAACTCAGGGACTTTAGGGTGGAATCCAAAGTTAGTGAAGAATGGTGTTGAAGCAGATGAAGAATGATACTGGTTGTTATGACAGAACTCGGCCCAGGGAAGTAATTGAACCCAGTCATCTTGAGAGGAGGACACATAGATGCGGAGGAAGGCCTCCAAGTCCTGATTCACCCTCTCGGTTTGACCATTGGTCTGAGGATGGTAAGCCGTGGAAAACTTTAGCTTGACTTGAAGGACTTGACATAAACTTCGCCAGAATTTGGCTGTGAATTGAACTCCTCGATCTGAGATAATTTCTTCAGGAAGACCGTGGAGTCGGAAGATCTCTTGTATGAATACTTGAGCCAACTTGAAAGCTGACGGAAGACCGGTGAGAGGAATGAAGTGTGCCATCTTGGTGAACCGGTCAACTACCACCCAGATGGTATTGAACTTGTTGCACATGGGTAAATCTGTAATAAAATCCATCGACAAATGGGTCCAAGGTCGACGGGGAACAGATAGTGGAACCAGTTGCCCCGCAGGCGACTGGCGGGATACCTTATGTTGAGCACACTTTGGGCAAGATGCAATAAACTCCAAGACGTCCTTTTTCAGAGTTGGCCACCAATAGGACCTAGAGATAAACTCCAGGGTTTTTTGGATACCTGTATGTCCGGCAAAACGGGAAGCATGGGCCCAATGCATGAGCTTCTTCCTTAGCATCGGTTTCACAAAACTTTTCCCTGATGGGGGCGTAGAGTCCATCCCTACCGTGGAGAATGCCAACGGATTTATAATAGGATGCTTGTCTGAAGACTCTGACTCATTTTCTTGCTCCCATGAGCGGGAAAGGGCATCGGCCTTGCGATTCTGAGAGCCCGGACAGAACTGGAGTTTAAAGTCGAACCTGGAAAAGAAAAGTGCCCATCTGGCCTGACGAGGGTTGAGACATTGTGCGCCTTTCAGATATGAAAGGTTCTTGTGGTCTGTAAGTATGGTGATTGAATGAGAAGCTCCCTCCAACAGATACCTCCACTCTTCTAGAGCGAGCTTGATGGCTAGCAACTCCTGGTCGCCAATGGCATAGTTGCGCTCAGCTGGTGAGAACTTCCGGGAGAAGAAACTGCAAGGGTGTAAATGGCCATCTTTAGCCCTCTGAGATAACACCGCTCCTACTCCAACGGAGGAGGCATTCACCTCTAAGATGAAAGGAGAGTCGATGTCAGGCTGTTTCAGAACAGGCGCAGAGATGAACCTTTGTTTTAAAAGATGAAATGCTTGCATGGCTTCTTCAGACCACTTGGACGGGTTAGCACCCTTCTTAGTGAAAGCAGTAATAGGCGCCACAATGGTGGAAAAGTCTCGTATAAACTTTCGGTAATAGTTGGCGAACCCCAAGAACCTCTGGACCCCTTTGAGGGTTAAGGGTATCGGCCAATTTTGGATTGCTTGTAGTTTCTCAGGATCCATCTCTAGTCCAGAACCGGACACAATGTACCCTAGAAACGGAATGGACTTGACTTCAAAGACGCATTTCTCTAATTTGCAATAGAGATGATTGACACGGAGACGGGACAGAACCTCTTTAACCCAAAAACGATGTTCCTCTAAATCGTTGGCAAAAATGAGGATATCGTCTAGATAGACCACGACATGACGGTATAGAATGTCTCTGAAGATCTCATTGACAAAATGCTGGAAGACAGCTGGAGCATTGCTCAATCCGAAGGGCATGACGAGGTACTCATAATGTCCGTCACGGGTGTTAAAGGCGGTCTTCCACTCGTCACCCTCACGGATCCGGATGAGATTGTATGCACCTCTCAAGTCCAGCTTTGTAAAGATGGTAGCTCCGCTAACTCTGTCAAAGAGCTCAGTAATCAGGGGTAAAGGATAACGGTTCTTGATGGTAATGTCGTTCAAACCTCTGTAGTCGATGCATGGCCGCAGACCACCATCTTTCTTTTTTACAAAAAAGAAGCCTGCGCCGGCTGGGGAAGAAGAAGGTCGAATGAACCCCTTTGCTAGGTTCTCTTTAATGTATTCCTCCATAGAATGCGTCTCAGGCAGAGACAACGGATAAGTTCGGCCTCGAGGTGGAACCTTCCCTGGAACAAGATCAATCGGGCAGTCCCATTCTCTATGAGGAGGAAGGATATCAGCAGAAGCTTTACTGAACACATCCGTGAAATCTTGATATGGAGGAGGTGGAACATCAGACGACCTGGGGGAGGAAGAACAGACAGGCAATACTTTAAACAAACATGTCTCAGCACAGGAGGAACCCCATGCCAGGATTTGCATAGTCGTCCAATCAATTGTAGGATTGTGAAGACGGAGCCATGGAAGGCCCAGGACCACAGGATGTGTGGCTCTTGGAATCACTAAAAAAGAAATAAGTTCGGAATGAAGAACTCCCACTCTCAGACGAACTGGTAGAGTCCTTAAAGAAATAACTGCATCAAAAATGTTGCTGCCATCCACGGCAGTTAAAGAAATGGACGAAGGAAGTCTCTCGGTGGGTAGGGACCACCGTTTAACATAGGCTTCGGTAATAAAGTTCCCAGCTGCTCCGGAATCAAGGAGGGCAATGACGTTCCGATAACGTTGAGCAACTTGAAGCGAGACTGGGAGATTACAATCTTGAGGAGATGGAGAGGAGATCATTACTCCTAGCCGGCCCTCTCCTTGGCGAGCTAGGATTTGGAGTTTCCCGGACGTTTGGGACAGGCATTAATGGTGTGAGACGGAGCTGCACAATAAAGACAGAGAGATTCGGAGAGACGTCTTCGGCGCTCAGCAGGAGTTAAACGGGAACGGCCAATTTGCATGGGCTCATCTTTAGTTGGTGACAGTTGGCGAGGAGGAGGAGCAGAAGATTTTGGAGCAGATGATCTTCCACGCTCAGTTGCTCTCTCTCTGAAACGTAAATCAACTTTCGTGCAGAGTGAGATTAGCTCATCTAACTTAGAGGGTAAGTCTCTGGTAGCTAACTCATCTTTAATACGCTCAGATAAGCCATGCCAGAATGCAGCATACAGGGCCTCGTCGTTCCATGCCAGTTCGGATGCCAGGATCTGGAACTGTATCAGATATTGTCCTACAGTACGTGACCCCTGGCGTAAACGGAGAATCTCGGATGAAGCTGAGGTTACCCGGCCTGGCTCGTCGAAGATGCGCCTGAATGTTGACACGAATGCAGCGTAAGAAGATAGCAGGGTGTCGGACCTCTCCCATAACGGTGATGCCCAATCAAGGGCTGAGCCACTGAGAAGAGAAATAATGTAGGCAATTTTTGTACGGTCACTGGGAAAATTGCCAGGTTGTAGCTCAAACTGAATCTTACACTGGTTGAGAAATCCCCTGCAGAATCTTGGAGATCCGTCAAATTTTGCTGGCGTTGGAAGATGAAGACGTGGAGCAGAAATGGGTAAGGTGGGTGGGGTTATAGCTGGAGTCACTGTGGTTGACGCACCAGACGCGCCTGATCCACGGAGAGTTGTCTGAATCCCATCCAGCCGAGTAGAGAAATCCTGGAGACAGCGGATGATGTGGCCCTGTGCAGCCTCCTGATGTTCTAGTCGGGCTGCCAGTTCTTGCATCGGCCTGGCCGCTTGATCCTGGTCTCCGGCTGGATTCATTAGGTCAGTGCTTACTGTCACAACTGAGGGCCTGAGCTGACGGGAGGCAGCCTCAGTTGTAGGGGCTGAGATGTTCCGGAACCTGGGAGGTTGTATCAGACCCCTGGACATGTAAGTAACATGAAGAAGAACCGCCCGAAGGCGTGACCACGACAACTTGAATAAAAGTCAATGATGTTTATTTATGACAAACTCCATGCATCACAGTAGCAGTAAAGAAACATAAAATCAGCAGAGAAATAATACAGTTCCTGGGTACTACAGGGTGGCAGGGGCCACAGAGCTCTGGTAGTATGAGACAGTTCTTATTATCTGCGAGTTGGAAAGTCCTTACCAGGCCTGACTGTAGCAATGAAGAAAGCCCAGGATCGTACCAGCTGGTGTTCCAGGGAAAGCTGGACTGCTGTAAATAAAATAGCTGCTGTGGGTTCTGGTTGGAACCAGACAGATGTTGGCACGGAGTGGATACTGGCTGGAACCAGTTAAATAATAAATGAAGCTTGAGAGCGATGCAATATGAATGAAATGTAGAGTTTGAGAGCGGAGAAATAATAATACCGGTGGAGAGTGGTAAACTGTAGAAAGGACACCGGCCCTTTAAGAGAAGCTGTACTCTGCTGGAAGCTGAGCTGGAAGCAGGTAATGTTGTAGCTGGAAACAGATGAATCCACAATGGATCGGAGAGTCAGGCTACACCGCAGGTGGAATGCTGGTGCGGGTCTCTATGGTGGAAGTCTTGAGACAGGAGCTGGAACAGGAGCTGGAACCTGGAAGACAATCACAGGAGAGAGACAAACAGGAACTAGGTTTGACAACCAAAGCACTGACGCCTTCCTTGCTCAGGCACAGTGTATTTATACCTGCAGCAAGGAAGGGATTGGCTTGGCAATTATGCAGATTATCAATACTGAGAACAGATTGGTGGAAATGATCAGCTGACAGAATCCAAGATGGCTGCGCCCATGCAGACACTTGGAGGGAAGTTTGGTTTGTAATCCATGTGGTAATGAAAACAGTAATGGCGGCGCCGGCCACCGGAGACAGGAGGCGCCAAGCTGACAGGTGCACATCCAACCACGCGGACACAGCGGAGGCCGCGGCTGACGTAATCGCCACTCAGACACTCTGCATGCAGAAGCTCAGGGACGGCGGCGGAGGCCGCGGGAGACGCCATGCCAGGTGTAATATGGCGTTTACTGACAGCGTCTCAGAGTGACAGGAGAGGATACAGGAATGTAAACATCAGGATAACAGATGGGATCCGGTCCTGGAGCGCTGAGCCAGCCTTAGGAGGCATCTGATGGGTAAGAAATGGCGTCCAGATACCCGGATCGTGACAGAGGGCATTAGGCCCTAGTGTATTTTGGCCAATTAGGTGAAAATAAGGTGACGCTGGGTACTAGGCCCAGGTCACCCAACGGGCGACAAGTTAGGCGGGCGCTAGGCCCGTGGGTGAAGTCAGGCCGACGGCCTGTGTGCAGTCAGGGGGCGCTAGGCCCAGTGAATAAGTGCCCCCTCGAGGTGAATAAAGGTGGCACTGGGCACTAGGCCCAGGCCACCCTGAGGTGTTTAGGTAGGCAGGTCCGCTTGACCTGAGCCCCATAGGAGGAAGTGTACAGGAGGTGGCAGGCTGTGTGGCGCTGTTGATTTATGGAATCTTATATAACATATATTTATTATATCATATATTGATATAATGGTTTATGTATTTTATATCTGCAAATATATTATAATAGGCTTACAAATAGGTGGGCTCATAACAAAAGGGGTGATGTTTAGTACTGGTCCAATCACACAATATGTAATGCGTGGACGTTCCTATTTTCATACCTGTGATTGGCTCAGATTAAAGGAGCTATATCTCTACTGTCCAGGAAATATTTCCAGGCAAAGCCTAAATATACTTTACAGAGATATATAATCCTGGCTCATTGAACATATAAGTACTATACTTTGACTACAAGTCAGTTGTCCCAACTTGCAGAGCCTTATATAATATATGCAGATTTCATGTATAACTTTAGTGATTCCGAAAATGAGTTCAAGACTTGGAATACCAGCTCTATTTTGTCTAGTACATTTATTATAGGTGATACAAATTACAAGATAAGATAACACAATGATAATAAATCTTATAATTTATCTAAACTTCCTTAACCATGGTACATACATAAAACACAAACAGTTTTACAAACTTAAACAATTAATACATATACTATACACTTGCAAGAATATGTGAGGGCATAATTCATAGCTACCGTCTTAGGATCCTGACTCCCTCTGGACTTTGTTCCTTCCTCCTCTCCTTCTAACTCTCTATCTATCAGACTGCCCCTTATATCCTATATTCTACCAATTCAAAACTAGTATATGCCCACAGTTTCCAATGGAGTACATAATTATAGGTTTTGACAGATTCCAAAGTGTAATAAAACGTTCTCTGCTAACTCCGTCCCACGGTGGTGAGCATGTAGAGAATTTTGGGATCATAAAGTTTGGTATTCCTTTATCCATCAGAGATCTACCTTTGTATGGATGTGTAAACGATCTATTTCGCCTAGGCCCTAGGGTGTTAGCATAAATGATTGTGACCTGTTTATAGTGCGTTTGATCCTATATTATCATTGCCTCTGGCCAGCAGTATAACTGGACAATAGGCCAGCTGGTTGATGTACTCTCTAAAGGTATGAAGATCTTTGATTGTGAATTCCAATGTACCCTGTTCATACCAGTAACTGTTTGCATATTATGAGACCTGAGCTAGGTGACCTATTGACTTTATCCACCAAGTTATGATTATTTATTTGCTGTGTGTGAATCAAGTATACAGTATACATATATCTACATATCATGTAAACTTTGATTTAATTGTACTTGGTATAGCGCAGATCAGACGTTAATCCTTTGATTAATACAGATATGAATAATGGCATGGAAGGGATGAATTTGTGTAATGCTCAATGTATTGTGTATTCTGGCTATATGGCTTACACAGAGAAAACCTGTCTCTTACATAATGACCCATAATCTTGCAGTAAAACACACAGAAATACATGCTACTAAATTCTCAAAACATAAGACTAATACATTCAAACCTATTTAAGTTATACCTTACAATAATATATATATACACACACTCTTAACTGGTTAAAATCACATTGGGTAATAAATCATATTATTTAATTTACATAATTTGTTCTAACTTTGGTACCTACTAAATTATATTGTTATGTAATGGTCTATATGGCAACAGTCGCCCCCTTGTGGCCGTGAGAATTGATGATGATGGCCACACATACATTAACATAATAATTGCTTATATCTTGCATCTACCAGTTTTTCTAGCTTACTGCGTTCCTGCCTTATAAGGCGCTTAAGCCACAATATCAGTGAAATTAAAATGATTAGCAAGATTGTTTGACCGATCAGCAAGCCCTTTAAACCAATCTCCAGCCAGGTGTTTGTCATGGTTATTTCAAAATCTCCATCATGCAGTAATTTATTTAGTGTGGCATCTGCCTTCTCAACCATGTTATTAATTTGAACTATGTGTGTGTCTTTCCTATCCAGGAGTTTCTGTAAATCTAAGGTTAAACTATCTATGTGTATGTTGAACACAGGTATATATTCTCCAAGGTTTGAGATTTCTGGTTCACTATCTATATTTATGTCCTCTTCATAAACGGGGATTGGGGTGATAACCGTCTGACCAATGGTGGTATACTCATGTGGGCTAAAGCAGAAATTTGGGTTTGGCACTGGACATGACTTTTCCCCATACAAGAACTCTCCGTGATTTGTGACTATGCAGTACTGTCCATTCATGTTGTATGTAACCTTCACCGCTGGAGTTCTCCATTTTGTTAGCTGCACTGGACAAGCAATGTCTCTGGCTGTATAGCTGGTTGATGTATTTGGCTTTGCACTGTGTTCAGGTCCTCCCATATCCATATCTTTGCTGGGAATGGTGGCAAGTTCATTTATATCTGTGATTAGGGTACTTGGTTTACTTGATTCTAGGCCGCAGATTGGCGTCTCAATTTCGAAAACATTGCAGCGACACAAGTATTGGTTTCCCTTGACTGCACAGCAAGCAGTATGTGGAACTTTCCAGATGTCGTCGACTCGGACCAGTAGTTCTGGTAGGTCCAGCCGCTCTTTGTAAATGTCCTTTTCCAAATATCCAATGGAGTGAACTGTAGACAGTTTGTCAAATAAAGACTTGCTTGGGTCGAACACAGGTAGAGAAATGGTAAAGGAGACATATAGGATATCGCTGACTGCACAAGGTTGCTGCTTGTTGTAACAACGGGGTGAACCTCTATTTGGGTGGGGGGTCACAGTGCCTAAATTCCTAATTGTGGAGATGGGCAGAGGTCTGCAACCATCTCTTGGGGTATTTTCCCCATGCCCAATGTCAGATTGCGAGCAATACCAATTGGTCAGGTCATTATCTCTTAAAATGTCAGGTATTCTACCAGATTGTAGGTCTCTAATTACATGTGTGATTGCGTTGAGGACATAATTACCATATGCAGTGCATATTATTTCTTTCCCCACCTGATTTTGTCTGGCTTCTCTATTGTTCAGTTCAATGATTTCGTTTATCTTGGCTTGGGTCTCTGAAAACAATCTTGCTATATCATGCATGTTATAAACAGTAAATTTTTCTGCACTGGCCAGACCCTCAATGCCCTGCAGGACAGGCTTCAAAACATATTGCCCCTCTTTCTGCTCAAAATTGCCTATGTGTCTGCGGATGACTTCCAAATCCGCCCTATTCCAAATTGACATCCCGGAACCAAACAGTCCAGGGATGGATCCAATGATCCCATCTAAGCTTTGTAATTTCCTGGATCTAAAAATACCTTTTTGGTTAGGGGTTGCCTGTCCTGTGTATGGGTCTTGAGTTCTGCTCTGGTGAGAAGCAACAATATCTACTAGTAATGAAGCATAGAATAAAGAAACATTACTATTTACACAATAACCAAATTCTGCCATATTCCATTTTGATAGATTTAGGACTACTGGTACATGTATATATTGTACATTGTTTATCAAGGAACCAGGAATGGAGGTGGCAGTAAGGCCACTTGTGGGTCCTTCACTTGTTGGTGGGCACTCAGCTGTTTTAGTAGATGGCAGTGATTTAGCCTTTGTTGTGGTACTTGGGGGAGTAGGGTCTCTTTTCTGGGACACATTCAGTGTGATGCTCCCAGGAACATAAGTCCTCTTTACTGTGGGTGGATTCCCATACATGGGAATGGGGATGATAAAACCATATATCCAGGTTCCTGTGTCTGTAGGGTTTGCATGGCTAAGCAATAGTGATCCATTTGGAAAAACATGTATTCTACCCATGTAATGTGGTGAGTTTCCTGCGTTTCCATTATCCCAGGCTTTAATTTCTTTGTCTGCTGGGCCCCACCAGGATACCTGTTTCCCTGTTGTGCCTTGTACTGACACTGGAAGGAGGATGGATTCTCCCTCTTTACAGTGAATCGGATTGGCTTCCACTCTAATTGAAATGTTGACCTCACTGGTACACTGGATCTGGAGGCTCACCACGAAGGACAGGACCAAAGTCGGGATTCTCATTTTTCTGTAAAACCAAAACAAAACAAAATAAAATTATAAGAAAGAAAGAGAGATGCGCTACTCAGTTGACCCTTCTCCTTTGTACAGTTTAATCTGATTGGCATGTACCCATTTGTCCTGCACTTTCTTTGCATCGTTGATTCTTAATTTGTATACTGAGGGACTCAGTCTGTCCACTATTGAAAATGGTCCTCTCCATTTCTTGCCCAGACCATGGTCTGTGGGTCGGAGTTCTAGAAACATGACCCTTTCTCCAACTTCCCAACAATTTTCTCTTACACCTTTGTCAAAATAAGCCTTTGCTTTTCTCTGTGCTTTCCCTAAATGCTGTGCTGCAAACAGATGAACCTCTGTGAGTGCTTTTTGCAGTTTTGTAAGGTACTGATCCATTGACAGTCTATCAATAGTAGGGGTGTGTAGATCTATCCAAAGGTGCTCTGGCAATCTCATTTGCCTGCCTGTCATTAATTCAAAGGGGGTCAATCGGGTCGCTGATGAAGGTGTGGCCCTTATTGCCATTGCCACTAGGGGTAACAAATTATCCCAGTTCTTACCATTTATGCCAACAAACTTTCTCAACATAGTTTTGATCTGTCTGTTGGCACGTTCCACCTGTCCAGAAGATTCAGGATGAAAAGGGACATGGAAGCTTTGTTTTATTCCCAGCATTTCCAGGCATGTTTGCATCACATTACCTGTGAAATGTGAACCTTGGTCTGATTCAACCGATGTTGGAAGGCCCCACCGTGTGAATATCTGATCAACCAGAATTTTTGCTGTGCTCAGAGCTGTGTTACTTTTAGAGGGAAAAATTTCTACCCATTTTGAAAATAGGTCAGTCACAACCAACACGTATTTGTTATTTTTAGCTGTGGCAGGCAGAGGGCCCATGTAATCAATTTGTAAGGCATTCCAGGGACCTTCCCTTCTCTGGATTCTCAGTGGAGCATTTATCTTTCTAGGTGCTGGGTTAACTTGGGCACATACCACACAGTTGTCACAGTATTGCTGTACATCTTTTACCATATCTGGCCACCAACCTATTGTTTTTAGTCTCTGCTGTGTCTTTTCTACACCCTGGTGTCCACCTGTGGGGAGGTCGTGTACAAGATATATCATTTCATTCCTGTACTCTTTTGGGACTACCCATGTTGTATCTTCCCCATTGTGGATAAGCATTTCCTTGTCCTCTGTTAGTGTTAGATTTGGTGTGTGTTTTGCCAATGTATTTCCCTCTGTTAAGTCCAACTCCTCATTCCTCAACTTTTGTATGATTTCTTTAATTTCAGGGTCCTGCATTTGGATCTCTGAAATGTCTGGTGCATTTATCATCTCTGGCCTTTTTGCCACTGCACATACAAGAGGGCACACTTTTGGCTCTGGGCTTGCTTTCGGTATCTGCCACAGCTCCCCCTCTTGTGCCCCTTGTTTGGCTAAAAGGTCAGACATTTCATTCTGTTCATGGTGTGGTGATGTAGTTGAATGCCCTTTGACTTTACAGACCCAGGGGACATGTGTTAGACTCTGTGCCAGGGAAACTATGTACTGGAGAAGGTCTGCATATTTAAGAGGGCTTCCATCAGATGAGGTATACTGATGAGTTTGCCAAAAGGGCAAAAATTCAGTAAGGGCATTACACACCCATGCTGAGTCCGAGTACAATGCGATTTCATGTTTGTGGTCTTGGAATAATTCAAGGGCATGTGCTACTGCTGCCAGCTCAGCGTACTGTGCAGACTTTACATCACAAGATCGAAAAACAGATTGTGGTGTGGTTTGGGGATGCATTATGTACAGACCAAAACCTGCATGGGGTGACCCATGTACATAAAAACATGAACCATCTGTAAAGATCTGGGTGGTTTGTTCAGGGGCTGTAGCCTCCTGTGGCATTGCTCTAAACAAATGTTTTGAATGGTCAGCTGGGAGTAAGTCACATGTGTGTGTCAGTCCCTGGTATATTAGTCCATATGCACAGGTGGATGGACTGTTAGTTGCCTTCACTGTTATATCTCGATCCTGCAACAAAAGGGCCCAATGTGCTAACCTGGCATTAGAGACATTCCCATCTTTGATTCTGTCTGTGAGGAGGAACCTTGTTGGTGTGTGCGTGGAATGTAAGATGATAGGGTTCAGGCCTATCATGTATGTGAACTGTTTTACTGCCCAAAATGTGGCAAGAAGGTGTTTTTCACACACGGAGTATTTTAATTCCACTGGTGTCAGTAACTTTGATGCATAAGCTATGGGCCTTTGCTGTGCATGTATTTCCTGTGACAGGACTGCAGACATGGCTGTTTCTGTTGCTGCTGTCTCTAAGTGAAAGGGTAACTGTGGGTCTGGATTTGCAAGGGCAGGGGCACTAGCTAGTGCTTCTTTTAATGTTTCTACTGCCTTTGTGTGACTGGGGGTCCATTCCCATTTTATATCCTTTTTGAGGAGAGAATAGAGAGGTGCAGATATTTGTGAAAAATCAGAAATGAAGGACCTAGAGTAATTTACCAACCCCAGGAAGGATCTCAGTGTAGGTATGCTGACAGGAAGGGGTAAACGAAGGATGGTTTTTACCTTATCTGCCGATATTGTTCTCCCATCAGCCGTAACACTGATCCCCAGGAAGGAAACAGATTCCCGTAAAATCTGAGCTTTAGATGGGTTACACTTCAAACCTGCGTCTTTGAGGATGCCAAGGAGTTCTCCCAGTAGCTGAAGATGCTCTTCCTTTGTCTCTGTTGCTAGTAAGAGATCATCTACATACTGCAATAAATTCTTGTGGGAAGAAAAATCAGTTAAAATTTCTCTCATCGTAGTATGGAAAAATGATGGAGAATTATGGAAGCCCTGTGGAAGACATGTAAACGTGTATTGCTTTCCCAGAAATGTGAAGGCAAATTTGTATTGACACTCTTCAGATAGAGGCAGAGACCAAAACCCATTTGAAATATCTAAAACTGTGAACCATTTATGCTCTGGGCTTAACATTTTTAGAATGTCTGGCATTGACGCAACAGTGGGTGCGCAGCTAAGCGTAAGGCCATTAAGTTTGCGGTAGTCAATTGTGAGCCGCCAGGAACCATCCGGTTTCCGTACTGGCCATATTGGCGCATTGTTAGTGGATACACATGGTCTGATTACACGCTGCTCTAACAGAGAGTCAATTGTTTCTTGAATGAAGCTTATGGCCTCCTGTGGGAAATTGTACTGCTTCTGTGGGGGAGGGTCAAGACCACTGACTTCAATCACCTTGTTTACCTTCCCACAGTCATGTTTGTGTTTAGCAAAAGCATCCTGAAACTGTTCAAGTAATGGTAATACCAAATCTTTGTCAGGATGATCAACATTAGCCTTAAGCACATCATATTTCGCATTATTGGGTTTTACAGCAGCAATTACATGGGAATCTGGTATAATTACAACCTCAGGTGTTACATTAGGAGAACTCTGCAGAAGTAAAAGGTTAGTCAGATCCAATATACACCCATTAGGGATCATAAAGTCAGACCCTAATAAATTAGTTTCACTTGGCAGTGAGGCTAATGCAAATGTGTGAATTGCAGATACATCTCCTATTTGTATTTGGAGAGGGTTTGACAGCACTGTATCTACCTTATTCCCTGCAAAGCTTTGGAGATGTATTGTTTTTCCTGCTGACAGAGGAGAGTGATGTGGCTGATCATCATGTAGGATTGATATGGCGGCACCGGTGTCTAGTAACATTGTGTGCTGGTGGCCCCTGACCAGAACCGAGACTTGAGGGCGCCCGCACCTATCTAAAGTGATTGGTGCAACTATCCTTGGGGCCACTGACTGTCAATTTTTCTCCTTTTGTGTGTCAGCTTGCTGCACTTTGTTTGCTTTTTCTAAATTCTCATACTTCTCTTTTATGGCCTGTAGCTGGTGTCTTAGCTCTGTGTAAGTGGGACCCTGGTGTTTAAACTCTGTGTCCTTTCCTCTGTTCCCAAAATGTTGTGAGTAACCCATGTGTCTATTCCAAGCTCCATCATTTGAATGTCCTTGGTATCCTCTACCTCCACCTCTAAAAATGGATCTCTCTTTAAACATTCCCCCTCTCCTTTGTGACCCTGTGTTCCATCGTGGGTTAAATGGTGTGTTTACCTCCCCTGGAATGTGGGGCCCTTCAACCACCATTGGTTTACCTTCTGACTCTAATGCTGCAACCCTCTTTATAACACATTTCTCATTCCTTTCTGCCATCTTACGTTGCTTACTGGCCTGTACTGCTTGAAAGGACCGCTGCATTAATCCCATTATTTTATCATAGCTATGCTTTACGGTATCTATCAAGTGTTCACACTTAGCTTTAATTGTGGGGTGCGAGTTATGCACCAACAAGTTTTTGAAATCTTTGCTGTTTTTCTGACTGTTGTCATTTTTGCTGTTTCCTGCACTATATGCTGCCCACAATCTATTTGCATATATTAATGGGTTCTCCTCACTTTGCTGTTTGATTTCATATGCAACCATTGTGCCTGCTACTGAAGGGTTAATTATCTTTTGTAGCTCCTCTACAGTTTCTTCATATGTACCTTTACCTTCTTTAATCAAATCTGTCAAAGCACTCCAAGCAGCTAATGGAATTGTTAATTGCAGTACCTTAACCTGATCAGTGAGATTTCTAATTCCTAGAAGTTCACACCTCTGCTGGACATTAGCTGCATGGGAGGTGATGTGTTCTCCTGAACTCATTTTTCCAATCATATCTGCCACTCCCATAAGTGTTTTTATGGGTTGTGGGGGATGATTGGCACTAGGGGCCCTTGAGTGAATGGCCTCTCCTTCACTATTGAATCCCAATAGGGTGTTCCTACTCTCAGTGAGGAATGCTGGCTGTTTATGAGCCCTGTGTGCCTCAATTTCTGTCTGTACTTCTTCATCACTACTATCTGTGCCTATTAATATAGAGCACTCCCTATTCGCTGCTGATTCTGCAAACTCTCCCATTGCTATGGGTACCCTGAGGGTAGATTCAGTAGAATTCCCCTCTCCCCAGCAGTCCTCTCTGTCCTCATGATTTGTGTCCCATTGTTCTCTTTCATATGCATAGATAGGATATGGGGCAGTGGCTGCAGTTCCTATCCTAATGTTTGCAGCAATATGTCCTTTCAGAACAGATATCTCTTGCATAAGCTGCATCTCCCTGTCCACACAAGGGGTATGGTCAATTGCTTTCCCTTTCATACATTCTGTGAGCTGTCCCTGCATAACTTTATATGCACTTATTATCTCATCTCTCTCTGTTGTAACCTCTGTTAGAGCTCTCCTACATTCTGTGGATTCCCTCTGAGCATTTTTATGTTTCTGTAACACTTCATCCTGGGAGATTTTACCCATGTCATTAAGTGTTGTTAAAGTTTTAATTTGGATATTTAGCTGATCTATTTTTTCCTTGCTTTCTGTTTCTTTTAAATTAGATTCTTCTCTACATTTTTGTAGGGTTTTAGCTAAACTGCTTAATTTAGCATCCATAGCCAAACAGGCTGCATACAAGCCTGCAATGGCTATTCCTTTCTGTTTCCTTTTCTTTGATGATTTAATTTCATCATCAAACAAACCCTGGACATAGCTCCATGGGTTTTCTTTTAATTTGGCATCACAAGCAAAGTCTGTACACTTTTGCTTTGTGATGTATTTCACTACAATGCTGTCTATATTTGACATTGTAGCCATTTTACAGATTTATTCCCTTTCGTTATATGTATTCTATCACTGAGAATTACAAACTTTTAGTATTTGGGAACAATATTTCCTATATTTTGCACGTGGTATCCTCCCTTATCTGTTCGCTAGCCTGATAAGTTAAACTCTAACACCCGTGTTTTTTTAATTTCTTACTTTAGGCCTTTTTTAGAAAATAAAATTCTCTAGTCATTTGCAACTTATTCCACTGTGATCTTGTATTTTGCCCAGCGGGCTTATAGCCCTTGCGCTGCCCCTAAATATTGTATTTAGTCAAAATTGATACTGAATAATTCCAAGTCCCTTCCGTGGTCGCCAATGTTGATTTATGGAATCTTATATAACATATATTTATTATATCATATATTGATATAATGGTTTATGTATTTTATATCTGCAAATATATTATAATAGGCTTACAAATAGGTGGGCTCATAACAAAAGGGGTGATGTTTAGTACTGGTCCAATCACACAATATGTAATGCGTGGACGTTCCTATTTTCATACCTGTGATTGGCTCAGATTAAAGGAGCTATATCTCTACTGTCCAGGAAATATTTCCAGGCAAAGCCTAAATATACTTTACAGAGATATATAATCCTGGCTCATTGAACATATAAGTACTATACTTTGACTACAAGTCAGTTGTCCCAACTTGCAGAGCCTTATATAATATATGCAGATTTCATGTATAACTTTAGTGATTCCGAAAATGAGTTCAAGACTTGGAATACCAGCTCTATTTTGTCTAGTACATTTATTATAGGTGATACAAATTACAAGATAAGATAACACAATGATAATAAATCTTATAATTTATCTAAACTTCCTTAACCATGGTACATACATAAAACACAAACAGTTTTACAAACTTAAACAATTAATACATATACTATACACTTGCAAGAATATGTGAGGGCATAATTCATAGCTACCGTCTTAGGATCCTGACTCCCTCTGGACTTTGTTCCTTCCTCCTCTCCTTCTAACTCTCTATCTATCAGACTGCCCCTTATATCCTATATTCTACCAATTCAAAACTAGTATATGCCCACAGTTTCCAATGGAGTACATAATTATAGGTTTTGACAGATTCCAAAGTGTAATAAAACGTTCTCTGCTAACTCCGTCCCACGGTGGTGAGCATGTAGAGAATTTTGGGATCATAAAGTTTGGTATTCCTTTATCCATCAGAGATCTACCTTTGTATGGATGTGTAAACGATCTATTTCGCCTAGGCCCTAGGGTGTTAGCATAAATGATTGTGACCTGTTTATAGTGCGTTTGATCCTATATTATCATTGCCTCTGGCCAGCAGTATAACTGGACAATAGGCCAGCTGGTTGATGTACTCTCTAAAGGTATGAAGATCTTTGATTGTGAATTCCAATGTACCCTGTTCATACCAGTAACTGTTTGCATATTATGAGACCTGAGCTAGGTGACCTATTGACTTTATCCACCAAGTTATGATTATTTATTTGCTGTGTGTGAATCAAGTATACAGTATACATATATCTACATATCATGTAAACTTTGATTTAATTGTACTTGGTATAGCGCAGATCAGACGTTAATCCTTTGATTAATACAGATATGAATAATGGCATGGAAGGGATGAATTTGTGTAATGCTCAATGTATTGTGTATTCTGGCTATATGGCTTACACAGAGAAAACCTGTCTCTTACATAATGACCCATAATCTTGCAGTAAAACACACAGAAATACATGCTACTAAATTCTCAAAACATAAGACTAATACATTCAAACCTATTTAAGTTATACCTTACAATAATATATATATACACACACTCTTAACTGGTTAAAATCACATTGGGTAATAAATCATATTATTTAATTTACATAATTTGTTCTAACTTTGGTACCTACTAAATTATATTGTTATGTAATGGTCTATATGGCAACAGCGCCCACCCCCTTCCAGCGGTAGGTAGGGATTTAAAGGAACATCACCATTCGATGTTGTACTCTGATATGTGTGTTGTTACCGTGCAGGGCAAAGTGTTGTTTTAGAGTTTGTGCATAGTTTATGTTGCACCACCCACACTTGAGCCAGTTGAGTAGCTAGTGTAGCGGATGCACACTAGGTTAGAGTTAGGCCCTGCACGGCTGTTTCTCTCTTTGCCTTCTTACAGGGACCTGTAAGTGGAGAAGATCGGAGTACAAGACGTAGGACGGTGAGTAACATCTGTCTGTGTGTTCCTTCTGTGTTTGTCCCTATCTGTCTCCCTTCCTTCAGGGCGAACGGAAATTCTACCTTGCACACCGGTGCAAGGTAGAATTTCCACCTGGTGCGAGAGTGGCAATAGGTGAAATTCGGGCTCTGAGGCGTACGCCTGGGATGACCCTCACCTAGCCCGAAAGCGTTATTTTTCTGGGTTCCGGAGGGCGTTTCGGTCCACAGTCAGGAGGACGGCACTCAGCAATCTCCTTCCTCCTAGGTCATCGTGTCCGGGTCCGACTGAAGAATTCCAGGTCCGTTGAAGGTTCCGGTACCTGAAGGTGAGAGAGTGCGGCGCCTGGTAAGCGGTGAACCTACACCTGCACGGCAGCAGGCACTACGCGTACCGCCACCCTCTTACAGAGAGACAGACATCAAAACCTGGCAGCGCAGCATAGCAAGGCTGAGCAAACAGTAAATAGGGACAGGAGCAACCAGTCCCCCTATGTCCCAGGAGACAAAGGAAAACAGAGCAATATCATACATGAATAACGTATCACAGCAAAGTACGCACAGAAATAAAAGATGATGGCTTAGAAAAAAACAAACTAACCCCCCCCACACCCACCCTGTATCACCTCGCAAACTTAAGGTATACCTGGATCCCATAACTCCCACTAAGTAACCAAACTAAGGGATAGGGGCCTAACCAAAAAGCCCAAGGAAAGGCCCCTACACTATCTTCGGCAAGGGCTCTCCACAGGGTGTAGAGAGAAGTAGTACCCCAACCCTGAAAAAACATAGCTAGTCACATGCCTCATTACAAAACAATAGATAACAATAGAGTAACGTGAGGCTGCCCAGCACCGCCATGTCAGAGCGATGCACAGCGAACAGTAACATGAGTCTGCCCCGCTCCTCTACACCCCACACTGCACATAACCCCACATTGCATTTAGACATACATTTAACAGAAATATGCATCTGATAGGTTGAAACAGCAGTAAAAGAAGAAATAAACCAACAACTGAGCAATAACATAACATTGAGGAGAACGAGGTTGTCGTTCCAGCCATGCACCAGCATCCTGAGGAGATGTAAAAAATTGAGTGGTGTTGTTAAACACCACCCGCAACTTGGCTGGAAACAGCATAGAATACTGTATATTTCGTGTCGGAGCTGACCCTTGATATGAAGAAATTGAGATCGGTTCTTTTGCACCTCCAGGGCAAAATCAAGAAAGACGGATATATTATGTCCATCTAGTTGGCTAGGGCCCCGTGTCCGGGCCAGGCGGAGCACAGCGTCACGGTCCTTAAAGTGCAGGAAGCGTGCAATAAATGTTCTAGCCGGGGCCCCCGGCGGCGGCGGCCTAGGCGGGAGCCTGTGCGCCCGCTCCACCGCAAATTGAGAGGTAAATGCTTCCTTGCCAAAGAGAGCAATAAGCCAACCCTCAAGAAATGACTCCGGGGAGGTGCCCTCTGCTCTCTCAGGGAGCCCAACAAACCGAACGTTGTTGCGCCGCAGTCTCCCTTCTATATCAGGCATTTTAGCTTGCATAGATATCATTTGGGTAGACAGGTCCGCCACTTTCAATTGTAAGGGTGGAGCAGCATCCTCCAAAGCCGATATCCGATTTTCAGTTTCACCCACACGCTCTCGGATTTTCTGCATATCCTGTCGCAGCAGAGAAACATCCATTTGTACTTGCCCAATCCGGTCCGTGTCCCTCTGTTCGGACGCAGAGATTGCCTGCAATATTTGCTGGGTAGAATGCACCTGCTCAGCAGGGTCGGAGGTGTCCACCTCGGCCGCAGGCGAGGATGGGCCGGCATCACCCCGCTTTGCCGAAGTAGATGTCTGCTGAGGTCTGGCGAATTTCTCCAATTTCGCAGCAGCATTAGCCGAACTCTGTCCCCCCCTCACCATTGTAGCACTGGACGGGGAGTCAGAACCTTAGGGATATTACAGCAAAAAAATCCCCAACAATATAGGTTCAGCACAGGGGTCAGGGCTGCCCGGGCCGGGTAGAGACGGCACAACAAGATAACAAAGCAGGTATGTGGGCACACTGCAAATATTCTGGAAGCAGGTGTGTGTAGTAGAAAGTGCTGCAGGATGAGAGCCGACTCGTGGGCACATAGGCAGCCACTGCAGGGTAACAGGCAGCTATTGCAGGGCAGCAGGCTTCAATTAAATATTGTCAGTCCAGATGTAAGGGGCACTGTCCCGGTATAGCCCTGTAAATTTGTATTAAGCCCAGGAGGGAGACAGAATGGTAGCCGCAGCCACAGCACAGCACAGCACCATAGGGGGAGAGGGAGCAGCAGGAGCAGAGAGATCGTCTGATAATGGCGGTTTCGCTGGCTTTTTCACCCGCACCCGGTCTCCAGCGTTACCTCAGCGGGGCTCAGGATATGCACCCCACCGGACCCTGCAGATGGTAGGGCCTCCTCCTCTACAGCTTCCCAGCCGGAGGACCAGCACACAGGCAGCGCCGGACGCGCCGTTCCTGGAGCTCCAGCGGCGGCAGGCAGAGAGGCAGGGAGACGGGCGTCACGCTGGAAGGACCACAGCTACGGAACCGCGCCGCACACCGGAGTTGTGAGGGCAGCAGCAGAGGCAGCACACACTCAGGAGCCAGCAGGCAGGGAGCAGGATCCACGGGCTGGGGCAAAACGGATGGGATCGCAGGATATTAGTGGAGAGCTAGGGCTGCACACAGCTACTCCATGCCCATCCAAGCCACGCCCCCAGCGAACACCCTGTATTGTTCTGTTTGCCGTATATACTGCGCTGCGAAACACTTGTGGCGCCATATAAATAAAATGTAATAATAATTCTAAGTTCTTACTAATGTACTGAAACAGGTTACTTAACATTCATAACAAGTTTACTGTTGTTCTAAAGCAGGGAGACCTATGTTCTGGGCTTGAAGAATAATAATAATAATAATAATAATAATAATAATAAATATAGTATATACTAGCATTCTGATCGTCTCCATAAAAATGGTCCATTGTCAGCAGACACTTTGTGAACAATAATTTTTTTCTCTAGGATTCAGATTTCACAGTCGCAGCACAAGCAACAGAGGGAAGCAGCTGATTATCTGCGCATGCGCGTCCTATAGCGGTGCCCGCCGGCTGTATGTGCGCATGCGCGTCCAGTAGATGGGCGTACTGTGAATGATGGCCATAAGTGCGCATGTCTGCCGTGGCTCTGGGGGAGCACACTATAGTAAATCTGTACAACAGCCACTACATAGGACTGAGGGAGTCCCCCGGAGTAACATCACGCTACAGCCGGAGGTCTCTCCTTTGTTTATGGAGGATTTGGACGATTTACGCAGCAGTTACCCCCATGCAGGCGAGTATATGTAGGCATCAGGAGCCAGCTGGTATGCAGGTGCCCATCATGCTAACTGGGAACTACAGGGAGATCTGATAACACTCCCAGCGCATCCTTTGTTCTGGTGAGATGACCCACAGATACAATGTATCCTGCAAGTTGCAATTATAGTTATACAATATATATATATTTCTCCCCTGGTAATAACTGACCTATAAACCCCCAAATAGTTTCCTAATGATGCATCTGCAAGCATGGTATTTGCCAGTAATAATAAACCGTATTTAAGTTACAGAGATTTATAAGTGTATAAATACCATATTTTATTTGCATTATACTGTTCTATGGGCACCTTTGATGGTAAATCTATCAATTACAATTGTTAGCTCCCTTAAAAAGTTGGTGGCTAAGAATTAATCTTGTATTTGTGGGTTGTTGTTGTTGTTGGAGGGTTGTTTTTCAGTGTACTAAACAAGGAGTTTAGTATTTGTGCTATTGTAAGGCAGAATATTAGTGTTAGCTTGCTATGCTAAATACTTCTGTTTATATACTTGTATTGTTTTGTGTTCTTTAACCTTATGTACAAATAATTTTTCTCTGACGTCCTAGTGGATGCTGGGGACTCCGTAAGGACCATGGGGAATAGCGGCTCTGCAGGAGACTGGGCACAGCTAAGAAAGATTTAGGACTACCTGGTGTGCACTGGCTCCTCCCACTATGACCCTCCTCCAGACTTCAGTTAGAATCCTGTGCCCGGCTGAGCTGGATGCACACTAGGGGCTCTCCTGAGCTCCTAGAGAGAAAGTATATTTTAGGTTTTTTATTTTACAGTGAGATCTGCTGGCAACAGACTCACTGCAGCGAGGGACTAAGGGGAGAAGAAGCGAACCTACCTAACTGGTGGTAGCTTGGGCTTCTTAGGTTACTGGACACCATTAGCTCCAGAGGGATCGACCGCATGGAACCGGCCATTGGTGTTTGGTCCCGGAGCCGCGCCGCCGGCCCCCTTACAGAGCCAGAAGCAAGAAGAATCCGGAAAATCGGCGGCAGAAGACATCAGTCTTCACCAAGGTAGCGCACAGCACTGCAGCTGTGCGCCATTGCTCCTCAAACACACTTCACACTCCGGGCACTGAGGGTGCAGGGCGCTGGGGGGGGGGGCGCCCTGAGAAGCAATAAATACACCTTGGCTGGCAAATATATCACAATATATAGCCCCAGAGGCTATATATGTGATAAATACCCCTGCCAGAATCCATAAAAAAGCGGGAGAAAAGTCAGCCGAAAAAGGGGCGGAGCTATCTCCCTCAGCACACTGGCGCCATTTCTCCCTCACAGCTCCGCTGGAAGGAAGCTCCCTGGCTCTCCCCTGCAGTCTACACTACAGAAAAGGGTAAAAAAAGAGAGGGGGGGCACTAAATTTAGGCGCAATATACATATAGCAGCTATAAGGGGATATAATTTAGTTAATCCCTGATTTATATAGCGCTCTGGTGTGTGCTGGCATACTCTCTCTCTGTCTCCCCAAAGGGCTTTGTGGGGTCCTGTCTTCTGTCAGAGCATTCCCTGTGTGTGTGCGGTGTGTCGGTACGGCTGTGTCGACATGTTTGATGAGACTTATGTGGAGGAGGAGCAGGTGCCTATAAATGTGTTGTCACCCCCTGCGGGGCAGACACCGGAGTGGATGGACTTGTGGAAGGAATTACGCGAAAGTGTCGACTCCTTACATAAAAAATTTGACGACATGCCAAATGCGGGGCAGCCGGCTTCTCAGCCCGTGCCTGCCCAGACATCTCAAAAGTCATCAGGGGCTCTAAAACGCCCGCTACCTCAGATGGCAGACACAGATGTCGACACGGATACTGATACCAGTGTCGACGACGAAGAGACTAATGTAATGTCCAATAGGGCCACTCGTTATATGATTGAGGCAATGAAAAATGTTTTACACATTCTGAGGTGACCCCAGGTACCACAAAAAAGGGTGTTATGTTTGGGGAGAAAAAACTACCAGTAGTTTTTCCCCCTTCTGAAGAATTGAATGAAGTGTGTGAACTAGCGTGGGCTTCCCCCGATAAAAAATTGGTAATTTCAAAAAAATTACTAATGGCGTACCCTTTCCCGCCAGAGGATAGGTCACGTTGGGAAACACCCCCTAGGGTGGATAAAGCACTTACGCGCTTATCAAAAAAGGTGGCACTGCCGTCCCAGGATACGGCCGCCCTTAAGGAACCTGCTGACAGAAAGCAGGAGGCTCTCCAGAAAGCTATATATACACATACTGGTATTATACTGAGACCAGCTATTGCCTCAGCATGGATGTGCAGTGCTGCTGCTGCATGGTCAGACTCCCTGTCAGAAAACATTGACACCCTAGACAGAGACACTATATTGCTAAACGTAGAACATATTAAAGACGCTGTCTTTTACATAAGAGATGCACAGAGGGATATTTGCCGGCTGGCATCAAAAATAAGTGCACTGTCCATTTGTGTCAGGAGAGGGTTATGGACCCGGCAGTGGACAGGTGATGCAGATTCTAAAAGGCACATGGAAGTTTTGCCTTATAAGGGTGAGGAGTTGTTCGGGGATGGTCTTTCAGACTTAGTGTCCACAGCAACAGCTGGGAAGTCAGCATTTTTGCCACATGTCCCCTCACAACCAAAGAGAGCACCGTATTATCAGGTGCAGTCCTTTCGCCCCCAAAAGAGCAGACGGGGTAGAGGCGCATCCTTTCTGCCCAGAGGCAGAGGTAGGGGAAAAAAGCTGCAGCATACATCCACTTCCCAGGAACAAAAGTCCTCCCCCGCTTCTTCTGCTAAGTCCGCCGCATGATGCTGGGGCTCAGCAGGCGGAGCCAGGTACGGTGGGGGGCCGTCTCAAAAACTTCAGCAATCAGTGGGCTCGCTCACAGGTAGATCCCTGGATCCTTCAAGTGGTATCTCAGGGGTACAGGCTGGAATTCGAGACATCCCCCCCCCCCCCCCGCCGTTTCCTCAAATCATCTGCCTTACCAACGACTCCTTCAGAAAGGGAGGCTGTGTTAGAGGCAATTCACAAGCTGTATTCCCAGCAGGTGATAGTAAAGGTGCCCCTACTTCAACAAGGACGGGGTTACTATTCCACAATGTTTGTGGTACCGAAACCGGACGGTTCGGTGAGACCCATTTTAAATTTTAAATCCTTGAACATATATTTAAGAAAATTCAAGTTCAAGATGGAATCGCTCAGGGCGGTTATTGCAAGCCTGGAAGAGGGAGATTACATGGTATCTCTGGACATCAAGGATGCTTACCTGCATGTCCCCATTTACCATCCTCACCAGGAGTACCTCAGATTTGTGGTACAGGATTGTCATTACCAATTCCAGACGTTGCCGTTCGGCCTGTCCACGGCACCGAGGGTATTTACCAAGGTAATGGCCGAAATGATGATACTCCTTCGAAAAAAGGGAGTTTTAATTATCCCATACTTGGACGATCTCCTGATAAGGGCGAGGTCCAGAGAGCAGTTGTTGGTCGGCGTAGCATTATCTCAGGAGGTGCTACACCAGCACGGTTGGATTCTGAATATTCCAAAGTCTCAGCTGGTTCCGGCGACACGTCTACTGTTCCTGGTGATGATTCTGGACACAGTCCAGAAAAAAAAAAAAAAGTGTTTCTCCCAGAGGAGAAAGCCAAGGAGCTGTCATCTCTAGTGAGAGGCCTCCTGAAACCAAAACAGGTGTCGGTGCATCATTGCACGCGAGTCCCCGGAAAGATGGTAGCTTCCTACGAAGCGATTCCATTCGGCAGGTTCCATGCCAGAACCTTTCAGTGGGACCTGTTGGACCAATGGTCCGGATCGCATCTTCAAATGCATTGGTTGATAACCCTGTCTCCAAGGACCAGGGTGTCTCTGCTGTGGTGGCTGCAGAGTGCTCATCTCAGAGAGGGCCGCAGATTCGGCATACAGGACTGGGTCCTGGTGACCACGGATGCCAGCCTTCGGGGCTGGGGTGCAGTCACACGGGGAAGGAACTTCCAAGGACTTTGGTCAAGTCAGGAGACTTCCCTACACATAAATGTGCTGGAACTGAGGGCCATTTACAATGCCCTAAGTCAAGCAAAGCCCCTGCTTCAAAACCAGCCGGTTCTGATCCAGTCAGACAACATCACGGCAGTCGCCCATGTAAATCGACAGGGCGGCACAAGAAGCAGGACGGCGATGGCAGAAGCCACAAGGATTCTCCGATGGGCGGAAAATCACGTGTTAGCACTGTCAGCAGTGTTCATTCCGGGAGTGGACAACTGGGAAGCAGACTTCCTCAGCAGGCACGACCTCCACCCGGGAGAGTAGGGACTTCATCCAGAAGTCTTCCAACTGATTGTAAACCGTTGGGAAAAGCCACAGGTGGACATGATGGCGTCCCGCTTAAACAGAAAGCTAGAAAAATATTGCGCCAGGTCAAGAGACCCTCAGGCGATAGCTGTGGACGCTCTAGTGACACCGTGGGTGTACCGGTCGGTTTATGTGTTCCCTCCTCTTCCTCTCATACCCAAGGTACTGAGGATAATAAAGAAAAGAGGAGTAAGAACTATTCTCATTGTTCCAGATTGGCCAAGAAGGTCTTGGTACCCGGAACTTCAAGAATTAATCTCAGAGGACCCATGGCCTCTGCCGCTCAGACAGGACCTGCTGCTGCAGGGGCCCTGTCTGTTCCAAGACTTACCGCGGCTGCGTTTGACGGCATGGCGGTTGAACACCGGATCCTAAAAGAAAAGGGTATCCCGGAGGAAGTCATTCCTACGCTTATTAAAGCTAGAAAAGATGTAACCGTACAACATTATCACCGCATATGGCGAAAATATGTTGCGTGGTGTGAGGCCAGGAAGGCCCCAACGGAGGAATTCCAGCTAGGTCGATTTCTGCACTTCCTACAGTCAGGGGTGACTATGGGCCTAAAACTGGGTTCCATTAAGGTCCAGATTTCGGCTCTGTCGATTTTCTTCCAAAAAGAACTGGCTTCACTGCCTGAAGTTCAGACATTTGTCAAGGGAGTGCTGCATATTCAGCCTCCTTTTGTGCCTCCAGTGGCACCCTGGGTTTCCTAAAGTCACATTGGTTTGAGCCACTCAAAACTGTGGATTTAAAATATCTCACGTGGAAAGTGGTCATGCTTTTGGCCTTGGCTTCGGCAAGGCGTGTGTCAGAATTGGCGGCTTTGTCATGTAAAAGCCCCTATTTGATTTTCCATATGGATAGGGCAGAATTGAGGACTCGTCCCCAGTTTCTTCCTAAGGTGGTATCAGCTTTTCACTTGAACCAACCTATCGTGGTGCCTGCGGCTACTAGGGACTTGGAGGACTCCAAGTTACTGGACGTAGTCAGGGCCTTGAAAATTTATGTTTCTAGGAAGGCTGGAGTCAGGAAGACTGACTCGCTATTTATCCTGTATGCACCAAACAAGATGGGTGCTCCTGCTTCAAAGCAGACTATTGCTCGCTGGATTTGTAGCACAATTCAGCTTGCGCATTCTGTGGCTGGCCTGCCGCAGCCTAAATCTGTAAAAGCCCATTCCACAAGGAAAGTGGGCTCTTCTTGGGCGGCTGCCCGAGGGGTCTCGGCTTTACAACTTTGCCGAGCAGCTACTTGGTCGGGGTCAAACACGTTTGCAAAATTCTACAAATTTGATACCCTGGCTGAGGAGGACCTTGAGTTCTCTCATTCGGTGCTGCAGAGTCATCCGCACTCTCCCGCCCGTTTGGGAGCTTTGGTATAATCCCCATGGTCCTTACGGAGTCCCCAGCATCCACTAGGACGTCAGAGAAAATAAGATTTTACTCACCGGTAAATCTATTTCTCGTAGTCCGTAGTGGATGCTGGGCGCCCGTCCCAAGTGCGGACTGTCTGCAATACTTGTATATAGTTATTGTTACCTACAAGGGTTATTGTTGAGCCATCTGTTGAGAGGCTCTGTTGTGTTCATACTGTTAACTGGGTATAGTATCACGAGTTATACGGTGTGATTGGTGTGGCTGGTATGAGTCTTACCCGGGATTCAAAATCCTTCCTTATTGTGTCAGCTCTTCCGGGCACAGTATCCTTACTGAGGTCTGGAGGAGGGTCATAGTGGGAGGAGCCAGTGCACACCAGGTAGTCCTACATCTTTCTTAGCTGTGCCCAGTCTCCTGCGGAGCCGCTATTCCCCATGGTCCTTACGGAGTCCCCAGCATCCACTACGGACTACGAGAAATAGATTTACCGGTGAGTAAAATCTTATTATTGATTAATTAACAACTGTTTATATAGGGGCACACATTCTGCATTGCTTTACAGAGTGTACCGTATTTGGCCTTTCACATCAGTCCCTGCTCCAGTGGAGTTTACAATCTATGCGCATGGGTCTTCAACCTATGGCCCTCCAGCTGATGTGGAACTATTTTTTTTTTGCTATTAAGACATATTAAAACTGAGGCAGGGCATTCTGGGATGTGTAGATCCACAGCAGCTGGAGGGCCGCAGGTTGAAGACCCATGATTATGGGGTCTATGTACTAAACCTTGGATGGAGATAAAGCACCAGGCAATCAGCTCATAACTGTCTTGTTCCATACTGGGTTTGAAAAATGACACTTAGAAGCTGGTTGGCTGCTACTTTATCTCCATCTGCTTTATTTTTCTCCAAGGTTTAATACATAGGGCCTGATTCATTACGGATCGCTATTGAGGCTGAGATAGCGATGTTCACAAATCTGCTCTTGCTAAAATTTGCATGTTAAAAGACGGCCACGGATGCATTCGCAAATCTCTGTAGGCGTTAGCAGGTTTGCAATGCATACACAAAAAAAGGACATCATCGACATTTGCGGCTGACCCCAGCATTCTCAAATCAGTGATAATGTAGTCGCACCGGGCGCCATGTTTGTGAATGCGGCGTTTGCAGATTACGTCAGATACACTCCCCGAAAGTGGCCATGACACGCCTGCAATTTCCCAGCTACTCCCCACAAACAACACGTTACCACCCGCAAACGCTCATTTCCTGTCAATCAAAATGCGTTCACTTTACAATTGGGCTGCATAAGCAAGGTGATCGCATTTTGCCCTTCGTGCATGCGCAATGCATTCGCAGCGCATGTGCATTCTGCCGATAATCGCTCACTGCGTGCAATCGCACATTTGCAATTGGTAATGAATCCGGCTCATAGACCCCTATGTTTCCTAAAATATGTACACCTATACACCAGGATTAATATTTGGGTATAAGTTCAGAAAACAGGGTAAGCTGACCTACTATATGTGAACTTGGAACATTATATGTGTGTGTGTGTGTGTGTGTGTGTGTGTGTGTGTGTGTGTGTGTGTGTGTGTGTGTGTATATATATATATATATATATATATATATATATATATATATATATATATAATATAGAATTTGACGGCAGATAAGAACCACTTGGCCCATCTAGTCTGCCCATTTTTTTTTATCCTTTAGGTAATCACAGCCCTCTTTGAACCTTAATTCCTTGAATATCCTTACAAGGAATTAAGGTTCAAAGAGGGTTGCGATTACTTAAAGGATAAAAAAAAATGGGCAGACTAGATGGGCCAAGTGGCTCTTATCTGCCGTCAAATTATTTATATATAATTATTATTATTATTATTATTATTATTATTATTATTATTATTATTTCCCCCCCCAATATATATGTATACTACATGTTCTGAATTTTGGCTGATAGTGCCCAGAGGTGTCTGGCCGGACCCATAATCTTGCACATTCACATGGTGATATCGCTAAATGCCAAGTATTCCTGAGACAATGACTTTAAAGGTGCATACACACTTCAGCGGAGGTGAACTGCTTTCCATAGCAGGACGCTATGGAAAGCCGCTCACCCCGCCGTTCATCTACTGGTAATACCAGTAGATGAACAGCGGCCTCTGGCGATGAAGCGGGAGCGCGCATCAGCACTCACCGCTCATCGCTTGTCCATACACACTGGGCGATTTTGAGCTGAAAGCAGGTCACTTTTGGTGTGTTGAGCTGCTTTCAGCTGAAAACCGCCCAGTGTGTATGGACAAGCGGTGAGTGCTGATGCGCGCTCCCGCTTCATCGCCAGCGACCGCCGTTCATCTACTGGTATTACCAGTAGATGAACGGCGGGACGAGCGACTTTCCATAGCGTCCTGCTATGGAAAGCCGCTCACCCCCGCTGACATCGCTGGGCAGGGGGGAAAGCGCTCAGTGTGTGCACCTTTACTTTGCCTGCCTGCTTGTGGGATAGGTGCATTTTTGCTGCTCAGCCTGGTATAACCTTGTAATATACAGTATCCGCTGTCAAACTTTTTTTCCCTTTTATGTTTACAATGGTTACTTAAAGTTTTAAAAGGATTGCATTACAATGTTACATTTAGCTGCAAAACTGAATTTTCTTGACTAACGTTGCAATGAATGTTAATTATTAGTATGCATGAAAGGTTGTGCTGAAATGGAACACAAGGAAAAATTATAAACCAGTTGTGCATAACTAATGAGTGGTTCAGCGTATCATCGAAAAATAGGTATCGTGGTCAGCTGTGATAACAGCAGTGCAAGCAATGACAAGTGAGGTCAGACATAAATGTGTTTTACTTGTGTATTGTTTTGAACACTTTTTGTACCATTTTAGTGCGTCTGGCATGCATGCTTACAGTCTATCCTAAAGCAATGAGATTACATATCTTTTCACATGCATTTGGCTTAGTCTGTGTCATTTGAATGTTTTGTCATAGATCCATCTTTGACAATACAACTAAGTACATGTATAAAAAGATAAAACCCAAAACTAAAACCACAAACTGCACTGCGTTTAACAAGCTTTACGTACCGCTTTGCAAACACCAGTGTTTATAGACCCTAAAGGCCAGTACTCACTGGCCGATGTAGGAGAGATGTGTGCTGAGCGAACCGCTCAGCACACATCTCTCCCGCCGCTCAGCACAGCGCGATTTGTGCTGAGCGTACGGGGGGTGTGTGTGTGTGTGTGCTGATTTCACCCAGCGGGTGAAGTGAGTGACCCGCTAGATTGGCCCGCATGCAGACCAATCTAGCACCAGCGATAGCGATGCGCGGGGCTGCACATCGCTATTGCTGTAGGGGGTACACACGGAGCGATAATGCTTAAATTCTAAGAAATCTAGTCAGATTTGACAATGCTAAATTCCTTGTCGTGTAAACAACCCTTATGAAGCTAAGAACACTGTACGCTGTTTATTTAAGAAATACCGTAATGATACGCTATTTGCGTAACGATCGCTCAGCCATAGGCGAGACGCTCAAGCGTCACGTTCGCTCACGGCCCAGTGATCACAGGACACGTTATTGGTTATGTCTAGGGGAAAGATTCGCTGTAACGTAGCGTACGCTAGAGACCACGAGGAGGTCACCAGCGATGCAGACGCTCACAACACTATACCTTTATGTTAAACCTTATACCGATGAAATACACAGAATACCTTAATGTGAATACAGGGTGTAAATGCAACCTTGTGTAACCTGACTATCTACAAAAGCTATTTGAGCGTCACCGACGCTCAAGTGAACACTTAACACTATAGGAAATACACAGATACTGGTTTAGGTTTCCAAGGCCTATTAACTGTATTATATCTAGAATACTTGTAAAAGGGGATAACAGTACATATGATACACTACAATATAACAGAGACTTCCTAACCACAGAACTAAACAATAAATACAAAAAGACAATACTACACTGACCTAAATGCAATACGATACAATACTATAATACTATAAGGTATTTAAGAGAAAAAAGAGGAGAGAGGGAGAGAGAGAGAGAGAGAGAGAGAGAGAGAGAGAGAGAGAGAGAGAGATTGGCTCGCAGAAAGACAATGATTATGGAGAGAACTTACGCACAAAGGGTATGATCGCCAGCGCCTCGATATCCAGCTCCCGATTATCAGCAGATAACCGTTGATGAGAGAGTGAGAGCTGGATGTGGTCGGCCTGCCTATTTATGCTCCACACACAATGCAATCTCCTGGTCCTACAATCCCATTGTCCATTGGCCGAAGGAATTCGGCCCTGCATCATAACAAAAGGTCATAGGGTGATTCATACAGGTGGGCTGTGACGATTTCCAACAGCTCAGGTGGGTGGGAAACTGGGTTTCCCGCCGCATACCTGAGTATGTGCAAATCATAGAAATGGACATAAACTTCTTATGTCCATAACTATTCGCACGAGCGATTAATACGCTCCAAACCAACACCGGAATATTGCTAATTAAATACTCTTCCGATGGGTACCAAACACTGCAGTATGATTCCTGTTAAACCCTTCGTACGATGCAAAGAGGGATTCCTCAGCTCTGGGACACTATACTTTAACCAAACTTACAGAAACTATCAAAGGGATCATGATCTATAAACTACATTAATTGTGAACATTTGTAACTAATGAGTCGCACGCTACGATCACATAAACTCTACCGTAAATGCGCATACTGCGCGTGCGAGTGCACGCTATTGCGGGTATGCGCTTCCACGGGAGAGCGTACGCATGCGCAGCACGGACCAGTGTGCGGTGCAAATATGGCAACGTGCATTGAGACATTTTTCTGACTTTGACAGTCCACCCTTTGGCAGTCAATAATAACTGCCACAAAATATTTAAGGAGAAAAATGTAAGTCAGGGGTTAATTGATTTCCATGGTTGGGTAGGGGAGGAGAGAGGAGAAGGTGTGAAGAGGGTATGACCTAGTGAGAAAGCAGGAGCATGTGTGTATGAGTCCATGTTTGGAGGGTCATGTATCATCGTGCCGTACGTGTGGTAAATCAAGCTTCGAGGTATTGCGAAGTATACATTTGAATTCCTTCTTATCCTGTGGTACAGGTCTGTGGATGGGCTGTCAAACTTTACCGAGCTCATTTCGGCTTTCAGTTGTAACAAAATGGGGATGCACATTTTAGTTGATGATACATGAATGGGGGAGGTATGTGGTTGCTGATATCTGTGCCTGTATTCCCTATCGTCTATGTGTGTCGTTACCTGAGGGTTGTAGAGATGAAGATAAAGAACACTTACGAAAAATGCAATAATATTCTATGTCAGGGAAATGTACATTCGTCGATTGAGGTCTTGATTGGTGTCAGTTGATTGGAGTCTTCTTCTTTGTGCTTTTGCTCATAAATCGTGAGTAAAGCATACAACGTCCATGGATTTACAAAAAATGTTGGGCTATCGTGATTTTAAGGTTCCTAGGGAAACTGGGGTACCCATGGCATTGTCCATCAAAATCTTGTTTATCAGGTCGTCTGCTCTTCTTCTTTCCATCTTTCCGTTGTCGGCCCCTTGGCTCATCAAATCCTTCGTCTACGTGGGTCTTTGTACCTCGGAGGAAAACATAGAAATGGGTGAAAGACGGACCGTATACTCATTACATCATTACGTCATGGTTTCTAGCATTGGGTCATAAATCAAATCCAGGTTAATTACAGTTTCCTCACTCCTCAAGCTCATCACTTTTGTACTTTGTTTGCACCTTATTAAAGCCTGCCCGCATCTAAATATCAATCCAAACGATATAACGACACCCAAAATACATAGGAGAAACTTTCCAACATCCATTATGACTCCTTGAGCCCAGTCTCCTAAACCGGAGAACCAATTTCGCGGGTTCAACCATGACACCCAACCAGTCAGCTCATTACCTACAGCAGCAAGGGTGAGATTGTGTTTTCGACGAAATTCCCACTTTAATTGCAGAATATCGTCCATCTTTTGGTCTATGACCTCTACCGGATCCTCGGTGCTATTTGTGATATACGTGCAACACTTTATGCCGTACTGTGTTGCCAATGTAACACAATATCCGCCTGTTACTGCTGTAAGATAATTAAGAACCATCCTATGCTGAACTAGTTCTGTTTTGTAAGCTTGAAGTTCTCTTCCAGTGTATCTAAACGTGTCATCATACATTTCAGTGATATTATCTAACAAATTGGCGAGTGCGGAAATGTATCTATAATTCATCACACCTCGAGCGGTGCGAGTGAAATCTAACGCTACCAGAACCTGAATCCCGGTGGATTCATGGATAAGATCAGAGGCCGGATGCTCTAACCTTTCTGACAGTTGTCTTTTAACAAGGTGCTCGTAGTGAGTGTGAGTATAAGGAGTTTGGGCACCACGGTGTATGTCCTTCATTTTGTCATGTGTAACAGTCATTACTTCAGGCAATACTTTTCCAATATAACACAATCCTTCAGAGTTTGGGGCAAGCCACTTGTACGCCTTTCTCCCACATATGAAATATGCATCATCGGGGAGAACATAGGGGACGGAGAAGGACATGACCATGTTACAAACCTTCCAGGTGAAATCTCCTGACCCTAATTCTTCCATCTGTCTAATGCACGTATCGGTTTGTACGATATGTGCACAGTATCCTGGTGATACCTCTCCAACTTTAGTAATCCTATTTCCTAAGGTATATCGATACCGGAAAGATTTTCCTCTACTGGCTATGTGGCGTACGAGCTCTGTATCTGTAGGCATTCTATCTGCTCTGTGTGAAAAGGTCATGGTAAGGTTGCTCCATGACACTTCCCAATTTCCCGGTTTTCTGGGATTGGAGATGTTAAAACATATGAGGGACCTATCCACATGGTATTGGTGGAGCTTCAAACTAGGAGGGCTGGAGATGTTAAACCTCCGGTCCACCGGTCTCCCACCACTTAGCTCAAGTACCTCCCCTAACGTTAAAGGAAATGGTACTAGCCCTGATTTACTGTGACCCTGAGGTACTTGAGAGCATACCCAACAATCTGTTTGGTTTAACACGTTACCCACTAAGGAGTGATAGTCACTCAATGGATGCCGGTCCATATGGATATTAAAACTAGATTGGCATTTCTTTATGCATCCATCTTCAACCAGATTATCACAGAGCCTACAGATACAATTTTCCTCAGCTAACAATCCATCACAATTTCTTCTATCGGATCGTTTTCTGATACTCGCCTTTGCTTGTTGGCTTGGTTGATCTTGGAAAACTACGCCTCCATCATCATAATCGGAACCCATTCCAGAACCTCTTTCGACCTCTATGGTACTCTCGCCGGAACAGACTGCTCTGGTCAACATCATGGTTAACATCAAAATCCGGATCACAGTCTCTTGGGGCAAGTCCATCTTTGAGGAGGAAATAGAGAAGAATGAGAAGGGGGAAAAAGAAATTTTAAAGGAGAGGGGATGGGAAGTGGAGAAAACAATAAAAGGGAGAGGGGAGTCGACAGCTGCTTTCGGTCTTCAAGGCTCAGGTGCCGCCTCAGTCCTCCTGGAACAGACACTCTAGTGATACAACCTCTACCGTCTGTTCCTTATCACGGGACTTCTCTGGATCAGCAACCTTCTTGCAGTGGGATGAATGGACCCAAGTCTCTCTCTCAGCAACCTTCAATGCTGTGGTGCTAGTCAATAAGACCTGGTATGGTCCTTCCCATCTATCAATAAGACAACCTGAGCGTAGAAAATTTCGTATCATTACATAATCCCCAGGTTCAATGTCATGACAATTACTATCTGGTAAATCAGGAATCACCAACTTCAGATTATCATTTTGATTCCTCAACTGCTTACTCATATTAATTAAGTACTTTACAGTTACTTCATTGTTACATTTCAAATCATCCTGAGGGTTAATTATGACATGCGGTTGTCGACCAAACAGAATTTCAAAAGGAGACAGATTAAGAGGGGACCTGGGAGTGGTTCTGATACTATACAAAACAATGGGTAAAGCTTCTGGCCACGTCAATCCTGTCTCTGCCATTACTTTACTCAATTTATTTTTAATAGTGCTGTTCACTCTTTCGACCTTCGCACTCGCCTGTGGACGGTACGGAGTGTGCAGCTTACTATCAATTCCCATCAACTTACACATTCCTTGAAAGACATCACCTGTAAAATGGGTACCCCTATCACTTTCAATGATTCTAGGGATACCATATCTACATACAAATTCCTGCACAATTTTCTTAGCTGTAAACATAGCGGTATTTGTAGCTGTTGGAAAAGCTTCGACCCAATTCGAGAAAACATCTATGCAAACAAGTACATATTTCAAATTTCTACATGGGGGTAATTGAATGAAGTCAATTTGTATTACTTGGAAAGGGCCGCCGGCAGGTGGGATATGGGATGGTTCTGTTGGTATTGCTTTTCCAATATTCTTTCTCAGACAGGTAAGGCATGACATTGCTCTTTTACTAGCATGAGAGGAGAATCCTGGGGCGCACCAGTATGCTCTTACCAATTTGCACATCCCCTCCTTGCCTAGATGAGTCAGCCCGTGAGCTGCTTCAGCCAGACACGGAAGGTATGCCCTGGGGGCCACTGGTTTACCATGTCCATCCGTCCAGAGCCCTGAGGACTCCTGGCCATATCCCTTTGCCTTCCAGACTGCCTTCTCCTGAGTGGAACACAAATTCTGCATTTCACACAACTTTTGTGTGTTGATGGTATTAAATACCATCAGTTGTGTGGTGTCTGTCCGTATGGGGGTAGCAGCTGCAAGCTTTGCAGCTTCGTCTGCTCGGCTGTTACCAAGGGATACTGGGTCTTGACTATATGTATGTGCTTTACATTTGATAACAGCCACTCTGTCGGGTTCCTGTATCGCTGTTAGCGCATGCAGCTCACATAAAAAGGCTTCTATCGGTGTACCAGCTGCCGTCATGAAATTTCTGAGACGCCATAGCGCTCCGAAATCATGGACTACCCCGAACGCGTATCTAGAATCGGTGTAGATATTGGCAGACTTACCCTTAGCCAATTCACATGCTCTGGTTAGGGCGACCAGTTCAGCAACCTGGGCTGAGTGAGGTGGGCCTAGCGGTTCCGCTTCTATGGTGTCTTGGTCATCTACGACTGCGTATCCAGTACACAAGTCTCCCGAGTCTGACTGTCTGTGACAACTACCGTCCGTGTAGAACGTGAGTTCTGCATCTTCTAGTGGATTGTCACTGATGTCAGGCCTTGCGGAAAAATTTTGGGTCAAATATTCCATACAATCATGTGTATCTTCCTTTGCATTAAATCCTCCTTCCCCATCACTCTCACCTCCCACCCTTTGTGCCTGTCCAGGCACACCTGGGAGAAATGTTGCAGGGTTTAATGCGCTGCATCTCCTTATGGTGATGTTTACTGGGGCCATTAATGCCAATTCCCATCTCGTAAACCTTGCTGATGAGACATGTCTGGTTTGGGCAGAATTCAATAAGGCCGATACCGCATGTGGTGTATGGATTGTGAGGTTGTGGCCTAGCACGACATCTTCGCTTTTCGTCACTAGCAATGCTATTGCCGCAACGCTACGCAAGCATGTGGGGAGGGATCGCGCTACCGTGTCTAGCTGCGCGCTGTAGTATGCAATTGGCCTGCTGGCATCACCGTGTTTTTGTGTTAGTACCCCTGCTGCGCACCCAGCACTTTCTGTTCCGTATAGCTCAAAGGGTTTCCCATAGTCTGGCATACCTAATGCTGGTGCCTGCGTTAGGCACTGTTTGAGTCTCTCAAATGCTGTTTCGGATTCGTCTGTATGCGAAATCCGATCAGGTTTGTTTGAGGAGACCATTTCCTGCAAAGGTAGTGCTAATATGGAAAACCCTGGGATCCAATTACGGCAATACCCACACATTCCTAAAAACGTCCTGATCTGTTGCTGGGTTTGTGGCAGTGTCATGTCTCTAATGGCTTGGATTCTATCAGCGGTCAGGTGTCTCAGTCCTTGTGTTAGACAGTGTCCCAAGTATTTTACCTTAGCTTGGCATAATTGCAACTTGTCTTTGGAGACCTTGTGACCTGTGTCTGAAAGATGAAACAGGAGCTGTTTCGTATCCTTCAGGGATGCCTCCAATGAATCAGAACACAGCAGTAGATCATCCACGTACTGTATCAACACTGATCCACTTTCCGGTTGGAAAGACTGTAAACAATCATGCAAAGCCTGAGAAAATATACTTGGACTATCTATGAAACCTTGGGGTAACCGAGTCCACGTATATTGGACTCCTCTGTATGTGAATGCAAACAAATATTGGCTGTCAGGGTGCAGAGGTACCGAAAAGAAAGCGGAGCAGAGGTCAATAACAGTGAAAAATTTGGCAGTGGGAGGAATTTGCATTAGGATGACAGCTGGATTAGGCACTACGGGGAACTGACTCTCAACTATTTTGTTAATCCCCCTTAGATCCTGCACTAGCCTGTAACCCCTCCCCCCACTCTTTTTAACAGGGAAGATGGGACTATTTGCTGTGCTGGACGTTCTTACTAGAATGCCCTGTTGTAGCAAGCGCTCTATTACCGGGAAAACTCCTAACTCCACCTCTGGCTTCAGAGGATACTGTGGGATTTTTGGAGCTATCCTACCATCTTTTACTTGTACAACTACTGGAGCTACATTTGCCATTAATCCAGTGTCCTGTCCATCTTTTGTCCAAAGCGACTCTGGTATCTGAGATGTCATCTCTTCTACTTGGGATGGATTCCTATTTGTCATAATGGAATGTGACATTAATTTTGATGGGGAGTCTAACATGTCTCGTACTTCCTGAGCGTGATTCTCAGGGATGTCCAAGAATACACCTTCAGGAGTACAATAAATGACGCAACCCATTTTACATAGTAAGTCTCTTCCCAGGAGATTGGTCGGTGCCGATGCAGCCAGCAAAAAGGAATGCTTGGTATGCAAAGGCCCTATTGTAATCTCGGCTGGTTTGCTAACAGGGTAGTGCTGGACTACTCCTGTTACTCCTATGGCTGGAACTGTCCTACCAGTGGTTCTCATGCCCACTGTCGAATTGATCACTGACTTGGCCGCCCCTGTGTCTACAAGAAAGTTTAAAGTTTTACCGGCTACATTGATTGCAATCTCTGGTTCGCTTCCAAGACTGGCAATCAATTTAACTGGTTGCAGATTACAGGTATGGCCACACCCCTATTGGGTATGCTGACCTCCCTGAATCCCGCTGGCAGCAACTACTTGTGAGGGAGTTAGCTGGGAACTACCAGAGGCATGCCAGTCTCTGTTTGGGGGATATCTTTTTGTTTCCCCTGTATGTGGCTCAAAACTCCGCCTCTGTGGACCCTGCTCCCAATGTCGTGTGTGGTGTTGTTGTCTAGGGGGTTGAAAAGATCTTTGTACATTTCTTACTCTACAGTCTCGTGCATAATGTCCTGGTTTGTTACAAGAAAAACATGTTATTACACTTGCCTTACCCACAGGATTCGGTGGTACATACGCAGGCTGCCTTGTGGTCAGCGCCTGTATACTTACGGACATCAACTTATCACTTTGCGACTCCCTGTGCCTAGTGATATTTCTGTCGTGATCAATAGCAGCCTCTCTCAAGGTGGACACTGACAGACCTCGCCAACATGGCTGCGTGGTCTGTACCCTAGCTTTTAATGTTTCTTTCAAACCATCCATCAGTACAGATACTGCTACTTCTCGATGGTTTGGGTTGGTCTTAATGTCTTCTATACCAGTGTACTTTGCCATTTCTAATAGTGCCCGGTGAAAATATTCTATTGCCGTTTCGGACTCCTTTTGCTTAATGGAAAATATTTTATTCCATTTAACAACGGCTGGGAAATACTCTTTTAGCTGTAAATTTATCCTTTTTACATTATCCTTGTTGTACACGTCTGTAAGCGGTACATCTTTATCCAATGCACAATCAGCTAAAAACTGAGTTGCATCAACATTGGAAGGTAAACAAGCTCTTAGCAGTATCTGCCAATCCTTGTTGTTGGGTTCTACCGTGTTACCTAAATCCCTGATGTATTTTTGGCTAGCAACTAAATCCTTCCTGGGGTCAGGAAATTCGGACACTATTGTTCTTAATTCCATTCTGGAAAATGGAGTGTACATGGCAATGTTCCTTATGGGAGTGGCGCCAGACACATCTGTTTTTCCATTGGGAACTGCTATTACCCTTACAGGAGCAATTCTAACAGCCTCTTCCTGTGTAGATTCTACAGCTTGTTGTGGTACAATTGTTTCTGTGTAGTGCATGGTGCCGTACTTACCCGTTGACACGACCTCACCTATCCCTCCGCTAGGGGCTTTCACTAATCTCGTGGGTGTCGCTGTGCCTACTGTGGTCTCTGCTATGGTGGCTGCAAGAGAGAGAGCTGAAATTGTTGCTGAATCGTCTTCTTGATCACACTCCTGAGGAAGGTTCAAAACAGGGTACATCTTGCACGGGTTAATACTTGCATGAGTTATTTGGTTAACATCATTAACATTTACAGTGTTACTAAGAGTTTGTGTTTTACAACCCAGTGCGTTTCTCTCCGCAATCAACTTCTCTCCTGCAATGTATGGTGGGGGAGGAGCTGTGGCAATCAACTTCCTGACTGCCCCAGATCCCGCCGCCAGAGCCAAACCTCTCTGTATCTCACCTTCCTGGTGCCATAACTGTAAATAATCATGATGCTGAATTCGTCTCTTTGCTGATTTTACGAGACATATCCTCCTCCTTAAATTTTGTAACACCTCTGGACTGAAGCTACCTATTCTTGGGAACTTGTCCCTGTCTTGTACAGTCATTCTCTCCCATTCATCACATAAAGATTCGGTGTGAATTCCATATTTTTCACACATTACATATCGTGCCGACCCAACTGGTCGGTTCACAGAATCAACCTGAACCAGGGTTGATCGCCCCCTACCTGAGCAACTGGCCCCCATAGTCTGTAGGTGTTGCTTAATCCTCCTTGGATTTTCTGTATCAAGGTTTTCAGCAAGCCTTTTCAGACAACCAAATTACTCCACAGTAGGCCGGCGGTGGCGGTTTACCGAGTACCCCACTCACTCGCCCACCTCGACCAATACGACCTGTAAACACCGTTATGATGCCAGCGTACTCGATACAGGGCCCCTATGGAACCTTCAGTTTACTGGAACATATGAGGGTTACCCGCAGGACACTTACTCTTTCCAGTAAAGTTGGGGTTGTTAGATAGTTCCTGAGTGACCAGCGAACTTCCCTTCCAAAAATAAAAAATTACACAAATCACGTCAGAATGTACAAATAGCGTTTGTGACCACTTTACTCTAATGGTATTTAGGTCAGATTACTAACTACTGCACACAATTACGTGTGGTCCAATCGTTCAGTACACGAGCACTACTTGTCATGTACTGAAAGATCAATGGAATCGATGTTTCCGGCCGCGATTCCTTCAGCAAGAGCTTATGGCCTATATGGGTTCTGCACCAACACCCCAGGCGTTGTGCCACTGGACTTTTATAGCGGACCTTTTACCTTACGACCTCCTGGTCTTGTTCCTTATGACCTCCTGGTCTTGTTACCTTATGGTCCGCTATACTCTAATGCTCAAATATTATTTAACCAGAGATGCCTCCCTGGCCACCGTATATGTCACTTACACGTATGTTCCTTGACGAGTACCCGACTTTCCTTTTGGTTCCACCTTAAAGTTATATAAACTTTTGTATACAAAACACACTCACTCAACACATGTACACTTTGTTTCTATATCTATTTCTGCGCAGAAATTGTCTTCAGGCCAAAAGTGTTACCAATTAGGAGCAGGATCTGTTAAACTAAATTTCAGATTTTCCAAAAAATAGATTTGCGTTATTTACCGCTGTGCGTTACTTATCGCTTTTGCGCTAATTATCGCTTTGCGCTAATTATCGCTTTGCGCTAATTCAACTTTTCGTGACTTGGGCTACGTGGGCGTAACCAGACGCTACGTTGCGTAGTGAACGCTGCGTGCGTCTGCCTTTTGGATTGCGTACGCTAGTCTTTGTTAGCGACACGTGTACGCAATGCAAAGGATCCACCGTAACACAATATATTTATTTATCAATGTAGGTGATCCCTGATCATCTACCGCAATCCACACTGACTGCCTTGTATCTCAGACAAACCGTGTGTTTGTTCTATACTTTAACTATTACCTCTACTTTTAAATAACAGCAAATCTCTTTTTTTAGCACTTTCTATCAACTATAAAAAATTGGCAAACAGGAATAGTGATATACGAAAATGAAACAGAAATGCAGATAAATGTATGCGTACGCAAGACAAAAGAAAAATAAACAGTTTTAAAAGACACAAGCGTTTTGTTCTTACTTCCGGTTACCGGATTCCTTCAGCACTCTTTACCTAAGCGAAGCAGACGCTTATCCCGTCAGCAACTGCGAGATAACCTCCCACCCTTTTGCTGGGGGATAATGTCTGCTGATCTACCTAGTGCAGATGTGAAAAGGACCGGACGAGCCCGCAATTGACAATGCTAAATTCCTTGTCGTGTAAACAACCCTTATGAAGCTAAGAACACTGTACGCTGTTTATTTAAGAAATACCGTAATGATACGCTATTTGCGTAACGATCGCTCAGCCGTAGGCGAGACGCTCAAGCGTCACGTTCGCTCACGGCCCAGTGATCACAGGACACGTTATTGGTTATGTCTAGGGGAAAGATTCGCTGTAACGTAGCGTACGCTAGAGACCACGAGGAGGTCACCAGCGATGCAGACGCTCACAACACTATACCTTTATGTTAAACCTTATACCGATGAAATACACAGAATACCTTAATGTGAATACAGGGTGTAAATGCAACCTTGTGTAACCTGACTATCTACAAAAGCTATTTGAGCGTCACCGACGCTCAAGTGAACACTTAACACTATAGGAAATACACAGATACTGGTTTAGGTTTCCAAGGCCTATTAACTGTATTATATCTAGAATACTTGTAAAAGGGGATAACAGTACATATGATACACTACAATATAACAGAGACTTCCTAACCACAGAACTAAACAATAAATACAAAAAGACAATACTACACTGACCTAAATGCAATACGATACAATACTATAATACTATAAGGTATTTAAGAGAAAAAAGAGGAGAGAGGGAGATAGAGAGAGGGAGATAGAGAGAGAGAGAGAGATTGGCTCGCAGAAAGACAATGATTATGGAGAGAACTTACGCACAAAGGGTATGATCGCCAGCGCCTCGATATCCAGCTCCCGATTATCAGCAGATAACCGTTGATGAGAGAGTGAGAGCTGGATGTGGTCGGCCTGCCTATTTATGCTCCACACACAATGCAATCTCCTGGTCCTACAATCCCATTGTCCATTGGCCGAAGGAATTCGGCCCTGCATCATAACAAAAGGTCATAGGGTGATTCATACAGGTGGGCTGTGACGATTTCCAACAGCTCAGGTGGGTGGGAAACTGGGTTTCCCGCCGCATACCTGAGTATGTGCAAATCATAGAAATGGACATAAACTTCTTATGTCCATAACTATTCGCACGAGCGATTAATACGCTCCAAACCAACACCGGAATATTGCTAATTAAATACTCTTCCGATGGGTACCAAACACTGCAGTATGATTCCTGTTAAACCCTTCGTACGATGCAAAGAGGGATTCCTCAGCTCTGGGACACTATACTTTAACCAAACTTACAGAAACTATCAAAGGGATCATGATCTATAAACTACATTAATTGTGAACATTTGTAACTAATGAGTCGCACGCTACGATCACATAAACTCTACCGTAAATGCGCATACTGCGCGTGCGAGTGCACGCTATTGCGGGTATGCGCTTCCACGGGAGAGCGTACGCATGCGCAGCACGGACCAGTGTGCGGTGCAAATATGGCAACGTGCATTGAGACATTTTTCTGACTTTGACAGATTGCTTAGAATATCGCTCCGTGAGTACCCCCCTTAAGAAATGCTTATCCATAAAAGGGCTATAACTGATGTCAAAGTCAGAAAAATGTCTCAATGCACGTTGCCATATTTGCACCGCACACTGGTCCGTGCTGCGCATGCGTACGCTCTCCCGTGGAAGCGCATACCCGCAATAGCGTGCACTCGCACGCGCAGTATGCGCATTTACGGTAGAGTTTGTGATCGTAGCGTGCGACTCATTAGTTACAAATGTTCACAATTAATGTAGTTTATAGATCATGATCCCTTTGATAGTTTCTGTAAGTTTGGTTAAAGTATAGTGTCCCAGAGCTGAGGAATCCCTCTTTGCATCGTACGAAGGGTTTAACAGGAATCATACTGCAGTGTTTGGTACCCATCGGAAGAGTATTTAATTAGCAATATTCCGGTGTTGGTTTGGAGCGTATTAATCGCTCGTGCGAATAGTTATGGACATAAGAAGTTTATGTCCATTTCTATGATTTGCACATACTCAGGTATGCGGCGGGAAACCCAGTTTCCCACCCACCTGAGCTGTTGGAAATCGTCACAGCCCACCTGTATGAATCACCCTATGACCTTTTGTTATGATGCAGGGCCGAATTCCTTCGGCCAATGGACAATGGGATTGTAGGACCAGGAGATTGCATTGTGTGTGGAGCATAAATAGGCAGGCCGACCACATCCAGCTCTCACTCTCTCATCAACGGTTATCTGCTGATAATCGGGAGCTGGATATCGAGGCGCTGGCGATCATACCCTTTGTGCGTAAGTTCTCTCCATAATCATTGTCTTTCTGCGAGCCAATCTCTCTCTCTCTCTCTCTCTCTCTCTCTCTCTATCTCCCTCTCTCCTCTTTTTTTCTCTTAAATACCTTATAGTATTATAGTATTGTATCGTATTGCATTTAGGTCAGTGTAGTATTGTCTTTTTGTATTTATTGTTTAGTTCTGTGGTTAGGAAGTCTCTGTTATATTGTAGTGTATCATATGTACTGTTATCCCCTTTTACAAGTATTCTAGATATAATACAGTTAATAGGCCTTGGAAACCTAAACCAGTATCTGTGTATTTCCTATAGTGTTAAGTGTTCACTTGAGCGTCGGTGACGCTCAAATAGCTTTTGTAGATAGTCAGGTTACACAAGGTTGCATTTACACCCTGTATTCACATTAAGGTATTCTGTGTATTTCATCGGTATAAGGTTTAACATAAAGGTATAGTGTTGTGAGCGTCTGCATCGCTGGTGACCTCCTCGTGGTCTCTAGCGTACGCTACGTTACAGCGAATCTTTCCCCTAGACATAACCAATAACGTGTCCTGTGATCACTGGGCCGTGAGCGAACGTGACGCTTGAGCGTCTCGCCTACGGCTGAGCGATCGTTACGCAAATAGCGTATCATTACGGTATTTCTTAAATAAACAGCGTACAGTGTTCTTAGCTTCATAAGGGTTGTTTACACGACAAGGAATTTAGCATTGTCAATTGCGGGCTCGTCCGGTCCTTTTCACATCTGCACTAGGTAGATCAGCAGACATTATCCCCCAGCAAAAGGGTGGGAGGTTATCTCGCAGTTGCTGACGGGATAAGCGTCTGCTTCGCTTAGGTAAAGAGTGCTGAAGGAATCCGGTAACCGGAAGTAAGAACAAAACGCTTGTGTCTTTTAAAACTGTTTATTTTTCTTTTGTCTTGCGTACGCATACATTTATCTGCATTTCTGTTTCATTTTCGTATATCACTATTCCTGTTTGCCAATTTTTTATAGTTGATAGAAAGTGCTAAAAAAAGAGATTTGCTGTTATTTAAAAGTAGAGGTAATAGTTAAAGTATAGAACAAACACACGGTTTGTCTGAGATACAAGGCAGTCAGTGTGGATTGCGGTAGATGATCAGGGATCACCTACATTGATAAATAAATATATTGTGTTACGGTGGATCCTTTGCATTGCGTACACGTGTCGCTAACAAAGACTAGCGTACGCAATCCAAAAGGCAGACGCACGCAGCGTTCACTACGCAACGTAGCGTCTGGTTACGCCCACGTAGCCCAAGTCACGAAAAGTTGAATTAGCGCAAAGCGATAATTAGCGCAAAGCGATAATTAGCGCAAAAGCGATAAGTAACGCACAGCGGTAAATAACGCAAATCTATTTTTTGGAAAATCTGAAATTTAGTTTAACAGATCCTGCTCCTAATTGGTAACACTTTTGGCCTGAAGACAATTTCTGCGCAGAAATAGATATAGAAACAAAGTGTACATGTGTTGAGTGAGTGTGTTTTGTATACAAAAGTTTATATAACTTTAAGGTGGAACCAAAAGGAAAGTCGGGTACTCGTCAAGGAACATACGTGTAAGTGACATATACGGTGGCCAGGGAGGCATCTCTGGTTAAATAATATTTGAGCATTAGAGTATAGCGGACCATAAGGTAACAAGACCAGGAGGTCATAAGGAACAAGACCAGGAGGTCGTAAGGTAAAAGGTCCGCTATAAAAGTCCAGTGGCACAACGCCTGGGGTGTTGGTGCAGAACCCATATAGGCCATAAGCTCTTGCTGAAGGAATCGCGGCCGGAAACATCGATTCCATTGATCTTTCAGTACATGACAAGTAGTGCTCGTGTACTGAACGATTGGACCACACGTAATTGTGTGCAGTAGTTAGTAATCTGACCTAAATACCATTAGAGTAAAGTGGTCACAAACGCTATTTGTACATTCTGACGTGATTTGTGTAATTTTTTATTTTTGGAAGGGAAGTTCGCTGGTCACTCAGGAACTATCTAACAACCCCAACTTTACTGGAAAGAGTAAGTGTCCTGCGGGTAACCCTCATATGTTCCAGTAAACTGAAGGTTCCATAGGGGCCCTGTATCGAGTACGCTGGCATCATAACGGTGTTTACAGGTCGTATTGGTCGAGGTGGGCGAGTGAGTGGGGTACTCGGTAAACCGCCACCGCCGGCCTACTGTGGAGTAATTTGGTTGTCTGAAAAGGCTTGCTGAAAACCTTGATACAGAAAATCCAAGGAGGATTAAGCAACACCTACAGACTATGGGGGCCAGTTGCTCAGGTAGGGGGCGATCAACCCTGGTTCAGGTTGATTCTGTGAACCGACCAGTTGGGTCGGCACGATATGTAATGTGTGAAAAATATGGAATTCACACCGAATCTTTATGTGATGAATGGGAGAGAATGACTGTACAAGACAGGGACAAGTTCCCAAGAATAGGTAGCTTCAGTCCAGAGGTGTTACAAAATTTAAGGAGGAGGATATGTCTCGTAAAATCAGCAAAGAGACGAATTCAGCATCATGATTATTTACAGTTATGGCACCAGGAAGGTGAGATACAGAGAGGTTTGGCTCTGGCGGCGGGATCTGGGGCAGTCAGGAAGTTGATTGCCACAGCTCCTCCCCCACCATACATTGCAGGAGAGAAGTTGATTGCGGAGAGAAACGCACTGGGTTGTAAAACACAAACTCTTAGTAACACTGTAAATGTTAATGATGTTAACCAAATAACTCATGCAAGTATTAACCCGTGCAAGATGTACCCTGTTTTGAACCTTCCTCAGGAGTGTGATCAAGAAGACGATTCAGCAACAATTTCAGCTCTCTCTCTTGCAGCCACCATAGCAGAGACCACAGTAGGCACAGCGACACCCACGAGATTAGTGAAAGCCCCTAGCGGAGGGATAGGTGAGGTCGTGTCAACGGGTAAGTACGGCACCATGCACTACACAGAAACAATTGTACCACAACAAGCTGTAGAATCTACACAGGAAGAGGCTGTTAGAATTGCTCCTGTAAGGGTAATAGCAGTTCCCAATGGAAAAACAGATGTGTCTGGCGCCACTCCCATAAGGAACATTGCCATGTACACTCCATTTTCCAGAATGGAATTAAGAACAATAGTGTCCGAATTTCCTGACCCCAGGAAGGATTTAGTTGCTAGCCAAAAATACATCAGGGATTTAGGTAACACGGTAGAACCCAACAACAAGGATTGGCAGATACTGCTAAGAGCTTGTTTACCTTCCAATGTTGATGCAACTCAGTTTTTAGCTGATTGTGCATTGGATAAAGATGTACCGCTTACAGACGTGTACAACAAGGATAATGTAAAAAGGATAAATTTACAGCTAAAAGAGTATTTCCCAGCCGTTGTTAAATGGAATAAAATATTTTCCATTAAGCAAAAGGAGTCCGAAACGGCAATAGAATATTTTCACCGGGCACTATTAGAAATGGCAAAGTACACTGGTATAGAAGACATTAAGACCAACCCAAACCATCGAGAAGTAGCAGTATCTGTACTGATGGATGGTTTGAAAGAAACATTAAAAGCTAGGGTACAGACCACGCAGCCATGTTGGCGAGGTCTGTCAGTGTCCACCTTGAGAGAGGCTGCTATTGATCACGACAGAAATATCACTAGGCACAGGGAGTCGCAAAGTGATAAGTTGATGTCCGTAAGTATACAGGCGCTGACCACAAGGCAGCCTGCGTATGTACCACCGAATCCTGTGGGTAAGGCAAGTGTAATAACATGTTTTTCTTGTAACAAACCAGGACATTATGCACGAGACTGTAGAGTAAGAAATGTACAAAGATCTTTTCAACCCCCTAGACAACAACACCACACACGACATTGGGAGCAGGGTCCACAGAGGCGGAGTTTTGAGCCACATACAGGGGAAACAAAAAGATATCCCCCAAACAGAGACTGGCATGCCTCTGGTAGTTCCCAGCTAACTCCCTCACAAGTAGTTGCTGCCAGCGGGATTCAGGGAGGTCAGCATACCCAATAGGGGTGTGGCCATACCTGTAATCTGCAACCAGTTAAATTGATTGCCAGTCTTGGAAGCGAACCAGAGATTGCAATCAATGTAGCCGGTAAAACTTTAAACTTTCTTGTAGACACAGGGGCGGCCAAGTCAGTGATCAATTCGACAGTGGGCATGAGAACCACTGGTAGGACAGTTCCAGCCATAGGAGTAACAGGAGTAGTCCAGCACTACCCTGTTAGCAAACCAGCCGAGATTACAATAGGGCCTTTGCATACCAAGCATTCCTTTTTGCTGGCTGCATCGGCACCGACCAATCTCCTGGGAAGAGACTTACTATGTAAAATGGGTTGCGTCATTTATTGTACTCCTGAAGGTGTATTCTTGGACATCCCTGAGAATCACGCTCAGGAAGTACGAGACATGTTAGACTCCCCATCAAAATTAATGTCACATTCCATTATGACAAATAGGAATCCATCCCAAGTAGAAGAGATGACATCTCAGATACCAGAGTCGCTTTGGACAAAAGATGGACAGGACACTGGATTAATGGCAAATGTAGCTCCAGTAGTTGTACAAGTAAAAGATGGTAGGATAGCTCCAAAAATCCCACAGTATCCTCTGAAGCCAGAGGTGGAGTTAGGAGTTTTCCCGGTAATAGAGCGCTTGCTACAACAGGGCATTCTAGTAAGAACGTCCAGCACAGCAAATAGTCCCATCTTCCCTGTTAAAAAGAGTGGGGGGAGGGGTTACAGGCTAGTGCAGGATCTAAGGGGGATTAACAAAATAGTTGAGAGTCAGTTCCCCGTAGTGCCTAATCCAGCTGTCATCCTAATGCAAATTCCTCCCACTGCCAAATTTTTCACTGTTATTGACCTCTGCTCCGCTTTCTTTTCGGTACCTCTGCACCCTGACAGCCAATATTTGTTTGCATTCACATACAGAGGAGTCCAATATACGTGGACTCGGTTACCCCAAGGTTTCATAGATAGTCCAAGTATATTTTCTCAGGCTTTGCATGATTGTTTACAGTCTTTCCAACCGGAAAGTGGATCAGTGTTGATACAGTACGTGGATGATCTACTGCTGTGTTCTGATTCATTGGAGGCATCCCTGAAGGATACGAAACAGCTCCTGTTTCATCTTTCAGACACAGGTCACAAGGTCTCCAAAGACAAGTTGCAATTATGCCAAGCTAAGGTAAAATACTTGGGACACTGTCTAACACAAGGACTGAGACACCTGACCGCTGATAGAATCCAAGCCATTAGAGACATGACACTGCCACAAACCCAGCAACAGATCAGGACGTTTTTAGGAATGTGTGGGTATTGCCGTAATTGGATCCCAGGGTTTTCCATATTAGCACTACCTTTGCAGGAAATGGTCTCCTCAAACAAACCTGATCGGATTTCGCATACAGACGAATCCGAAACAGCATTTGAGAGACTCAAACAGTGCCTAACGCAGGCACCAGCATTAGGTATGCCAGACTATGGGAAACCCTTTGAGCTATACGGAACAGAAAGTGCTGGGTGCGCAGCAGGGGTACTAACACAAAAACACGGTGATGCCAGCAGGCCAATTGCATACTACAGCGCGCAGCTAGACACGGTAGCGCGATCCCTCCCCACATGCTTGCGTAGCGTTGCGGCAATAGCATTGCTAGTGACGAAAAGCGAAGATGTCGTGCTAGGCCACAACCTCACAATCCATACACCACATGCGGTATCGGCCTTATTGAATTCTGCCCAAACCAGACATGTCTCATCAGCAAGGTTTACGAGATGGGAATTGGCATTAATGGCCCCAGTAAACATCACCATAAGGAGATGCAGCGCATTAAACCCTGCAACATTTCTCCCAGGTGTGCCTGGACAGGCGCAAAGGGTGGGAGGTGAGAGTGATGGGGAAGGAGGATTTAATGCAAAGGAAGATACACATGATTGTATGGAATATTTGACCCAAAATTTTTCCGCAAGGCCTGACATCAGTGACAATCCACTAGAAGATGCAGAACTCACGTTCTACACGGACGGTAGTTGTCACAGACAGTCAGACTCGGGAGACTTGTGTACTGGATACGCAGTCGTAGATGACCAAGACACCATAGAAGCGGAACCGCTAGGCCCACCTCACTCAGCCCAGGTTGCTGAACTGGTCGCCCTAACCAGAGCATGTGAATTGGCTAAGGGTAAGTCTGCCAATATCTACACCGATTCTAGATACGCGTTCGGGGTAGTCCATGATTTCGGAGCGCTATGGCGTCTCAGAAATTTCATGACGGCAGCTGGTACACCGATAGAAGCCTTTTTATGTGAGCTGCATGCGCTAACAGCGATACAGGAACCCGACAGAGTGGCTGTTATCAAATGTAAAGCACATACATATAGTCAAGACCCAGTATCCCTTGGTAACAGCCGAGCAGACGAAGCTGCAAAGCTTGCAGCTGCTACCCCCATACGGACAGACACCACACAACTGATGGTATTTAATACCATCAACACACAAAAGTTGTGTGAAATGCAGAATTTGTGTTCCACTCAGGAGAAGGCAGTCTGGAAGGCAAAGGGATATGGCCAGGAGTCCTCAGGGCTCTGGACGGATGGACATGGTAAACCAGTGGCCCCCAGGGCATACCTTCCGTGTCTGGCTGAAGCAGCTCACGGGCTGACTCATCTAGGCAAGGAGGGGATGTGCAAATTGGTAAGAGCATACTGGTGCGCCCCAGGATTCTCCTCTCATGCTAGTAAAAGAGCAATGTCATGCCTTACCTGTCTGAGAAAGAATATTGGAAAAGCAATACCAACAGAACCATCCCATATCCCACCTGCCGGCGGCCCTTTCCAAGTAATACAAATTGACTTCATTCAATTACCCCCATGTAGAAATTTGAAATATGTACTTGTTTGCATAGATGTTTTCTCGAATTGGGTCGAAGCTTTTCCAACAGCTACAAATACCGCTATGTTTACAGCTAAGAAAATTGTGCAGGAATTTGTATGTAGATATGGTATCCCTAGAATCATTGAAAGTGATAGGGGTACCCATTTTACAGGTGATGTCTTTCAAGGAATGTGTAAGTTGATGGGAATTGATAGTAAGCTGCACACTCCGTACCGTCCACAGGCGAGTGCGAAGGTCGAAAGAGTGAACAGCACTATTAAAAATAAATTGAGTAAAGTAATGGCAGAGACAGGATTGACGTGGCCAGAAGCTTTACCCATTGTTTTGTATAGTATCAGAACCACTCCCAGGTCCCCTCTTAATCTGTCTCCTTTTGAAATTCTGTTTGGTCGACAACCGCATGTCATAATTAACCCTCAGGATGATTTGAAATGTAACAATGAAGTAACTGTAAAGTACTTAATTAATATGAGTAAGCAGTTGAGGAATCAAAATGATAATCTGAAGTTGGTGATTCCTGATTTACCAGATAGTAATTGTCATGACATTGAACCTGGGGATTATGTAATGATACGAAATTTTCTACGCTCAGGTTGTCTTATTGATAGATGGGAAGGACCATACCAGGTCTTATTGACTAGCACCACAGCATTGAAGGTTGCTGAGAGAGAGACTTGGGTCCATTCATCCCACTGCAAGAAGGTTGCTGATCCAGAGAAGTCCCGTGATAAGGAACAGACGGTAGAGGTTGTATCACTAGAGTGTCTGTTCCAGGAGGACTGAGGCGGCACCTGAGCCTTGAAGACCGAAAGCAGCTGTCGACTCCCCTCTCCCTTTTATTGTTTTCTCCACTTCCCATCCCCTCTCCTTTAAAATTTCTTTTTCCCCCTTCTCATTCTTCTCTATTTCCTCCTCAAAGATGGACTTGCCCCAAGAGACTGTGATCCGGATTTTGATGTTAACCATGATGTTGACCAGAGCAGTCTGTTCCGGCGAGAGTACCATAGAGGTCGAAAGAGGTTCTGGAATGGGTTCCGATTATGATGATGGAGGCGTAGTTTTCCAAGATCAACCAAGCCAACAAGCAAAGGCGAGTATCAGAAAACGATCCGATAGAAGAAATTGTGATGGATTGTTAGCTGAGGAAAATTGTATCTGTAGGCTCTGTGATAATCTGGTTGAAGATGGATGCATAAAGAAATGCCAATCTAGTTTTAATATCCATATGGACCGGCATCCATTGAGTGACTATCACTCCTTAGTGGGTAACGTGTTAAACCAAACAGATTGTTGGGTATGCTCTCAAGTACCTCAGGGTCACAGTAAATCAGGGCTAGTACCATTTCCTTTAACGTTAGGGGAGGTACTTGAGCTAAGTGGTGGGAGACCGGTGGACCGGAGGTTTAACATCTCCAGCCCTCCTAGTTTGAAGCTCCACCAATACCATGTGGATAGGTCCCTCATATGTTTTAACATCTCCAATCCCAGAAAACCGGGAAATTGGGAAGTGTCATGGAGCAACCTTACCATGACCTTTTCACACAGAGCAGATAGAATGCCTACAGATACAGAGCTCGTACGCCACATAGCCAGTAGAGGAAAATCTTTCCGGTATCGATATACCTTAGGAAATAGGATTACTAAAGTTGGAGAGGTATCACCAGGATACTGTGCACATATCGTACAAACCGATACGTGCATTAGACAGATGGAAGAATTAGGGTCAGGAGATTTCACCTGGAAGGTTTGTAACATGGTCATGTCCTTCTCCGTCCCCTATGTTCTCCCCGATGATGCATATTTCATATGTGGGAGAAAGGCGTACAAGTGGCTTGCCCCAAACTCTGAAGGATTGTGTTATATTGGAAAAGTATTGCCTGAAGTAATGACTGTTACACATGACAAAATGAAGGACATACACCGTGGTGCCCAAACTCCTTATACTCACACTCACTACGAGCACCTTGTTAAAAGACAACTGTCAGAAAGGTTAGAGCATCCGGCCTCTGATCTTATCCATGAATCCACCGGGATTCAGGTTCTGGTAGCGTTAGATTTCACTCGCACCGCTCGAGGTGTGATGAATTATAGATACATTTCCGCACTCGCCAATTTGTTAGATAATATCACTGAAATGTATGATGACACGTTTAGATACACTGGAAGAGAACTTCAAGCTTACAAAACAGAACTAGTTCAGCATAGGATGGTTCTTAATTATCTTACAGCAGTAACAGGCGGATATTGTGTTACATTGGCAACACAGTACGGCATAAAGTGTTGCACGTATATCACAAATAGCACCGAGGATCCGGTAGAGGTCATAGACCAAAAGATGGACGATATTCTGCAATTAAAGTGGGAATTTCGTCGAAAACACAATCTCACCCTTGCTGCTGTAGGTAATGAGCTGACTGGTTGGGTGTCATGGTTGAACCCGCGAAATTGGTTCTCCGGTTTAGGAGACTGGGCTCAAGGAGTCATAATGGATGTTGGAAAGTTTCTCCTATGTATTTTGGGTGTCGTTATATCGTTTGGATTGATATTTAGATGCGGGCAGGCTTTAATAAGGTGCAAACAAAGTACAAAAGTGATGAGCTTGAGGAGTGAGGAAACTGTAATTAACCTGGATTTGATTTATGACCCAATGCTAGAAACCATGACGTAATGATGTAATGAGTATACGGTCCGTCTTTCACCCATTTCTATGTTTTCCTCCGAGGTACAAAGACCCACGTAGACGAAGGATTTGATGAGCCAAGGGGCCGACAACGGAAAGATGGAAAGAAGAAGAGCAGACGACCTGATAAACAAGATTTTGATGGACAATGCCATGGGTACCCCAGTTTCCCTAGGAACCTTAAAATCACGATAGCCCAACATTTTTTGTAAATCCATGGACGTTGTATGCTTTACTCACGATTTATGAGCAAAAGCACAAAGAAGAAGACTCCAATCAACTGACACCAATCAAGACCTCAATCGACGAATGTACATTTCCCTGACATAGAATATTATTGCATTTTTCGTAAGTGTTCTTTATCTTCATCTCTACAACCCTCAGGTAACGACACACATAGACGATAGGGAATACAGGCACAGATATCAGCAACCACATACCTCCCCCATTCATGTATCATCAACTAAAATGTGCATCCCCATTTTGTTACAACTGAAAGCCGAAATGAGCTCGGTAAAGTTTGACAGCCCATCCACAGACCTGTACCACAGGATAAGAAGGAATTCAAATGTATACTTCGCAATACCTCGAAGCTTGATTTACCACACGTACGGCACGATGATACATGACCCTCCAAACATGGACTCATACACACATGCTCCTGCTTTCTCACTAGGTCATACCCTCTTCACACCTTCTCCTCTCTCCTCCCCTACCCAACCATGGAAATCAATTAACCCCTGACTTACATTTTTCTCCTTAAATATTTTGTGGCAGTTATTATTGACTGCCAAAGGGTGGACTGTCAAAGTCAGAAAAATGTCTCAATGCACGTTGCCATATTTGCACCGCACACTGGTCCGTGCTGCGCATGCGTACGCTCTCCCGTGGAAGCGCATACCCGCAATAGCGTGCACTCGCACGCGCAGTATGCGCATTTACGGTAGAGTTTATGTGATCGTAGCGTGCGACTCATTAGTTACAAATGTTCACAATTAATGTAGTTTATAGATCATGATCCCTTTGATAGTTTCTGTAAGTTTGGTTAAAGTATAGTGTCCCAGAGCTGAGGAATCCCTCTTTGCATCGTACGAAGGGTTTAACAGGAATCATACTGCAGTGTTTGGTACCCATCGGAAGAGTATTTAATTAGCAATATTCCGGTGTTGGTTTGGAGCGTATTAATCGCTCGTGCGAATAGTTATGGACATAAGAAGTTTATGTCCATTTCTATGATTTGCACATACTCAGGTATGCGGCGGGAAACCCAGTTTCCCACCCACCTGAGCTGTTGGAAATCGTCACAGCCCACCTGTATGAATCACCCTATGACCTTTTGTTATGATGCAGGGCCGAATTCCTTCGGCCAATGGACAATGGGATTGTAGGACCAGGAGATTGCATTGTGTGTGGAGCATAAATAGGCAGGCCGACCACATCCAGCTCTCACTCTCTCATCAACGGTTATCTGCTGATAATCGGGAGCTGGATATCGAGGCGCTGGCGATCATACCCTTTGTGCGTAAGTTCTCTCCATAATCATTGTCTTTCTGCGAGCCAATCTCTCTCTCTCTCTCTCTCTCTCTCTCTCTCTCTCTCTCTCTCTCTCTCTCTCTCTCTCTCTCTCTCTCTCTCTCTCTCTCTCTCTCTCTCTCTCTCCTCTCTCCTCTTTTTTTCTCTTAAATACCTTATAGTATTATAGTATTGTATCGTATTGCATTTAGGTCAGTGTAGTATTGTCTTTTTGTATTTATTGTTTAGTTCTGTGGTTAGGAAGTCTCTGTTATATTGTAGTGTATCATATGTACTGTTATCCCCTTTTACAAGTATTCTAGATATAATACAGTTAATAGGCCTTGGAAACCTAAACCAGTATCTGTGTATTTCCTATAGTGTTAAGTGTTCACTTGAGCGTCGGTGACGCTCAAATAGCTTTTGTAGATAGTCAGGTTACACAAGGTTGCATTTACACCCTGTATTCACATTAAGGTATTCTGTGTATTTCATCGGTATAAGGTTTAACATAAAGGTATAGTGTTGTGAGCGTCTGCATCGCTGGTGACCTCCTCGTGGTCTCTAGCGTACGCTACGTTACAGCGAATCTTTCCCCTAGACATAACCAATAACGTGTCCTGTGATCACTGGGCCGTGAGCGAACGTGACGCTTGAGCGTCTCGCCTACGGCTGAGCGATCGTTACGCAAATAGCGTATCATTACGGTATTTCTTAAATAAACAGCGTACAGTGTTCTTAGCTTCATAAGGGTTGTTTACACGACAAGGAATTTAGCATTGTCACTGATCATACACATGTTACACCTTCTGGATAGAAGAAAATCACACATAAAGGTTTGTAAATTTGTAGGAGAAAAGCCCTGCTTGTATACATTGTAGTAGTGAATACAAGGATATACAGTGGCGGTATGTGTGTCTGATTTTGTTTTTTGGCCCTTTTTTTTTTTTTTTTTTTTCTTCTTCTAAATGTTCTTTCAGAAAGATGCCCAGCTGCTTGGGGCCAATTAACCCTGTTGTGCTGGTGTTTTTCTTTGGTGGGGTGGCAACAGGGGCTACATTTCTAACTAATAGGAACTCTGATAACATAAATTTCTCGGCAGGTCTTAAAATATCTCTATATGATCTGTTGACTCATTCTGTTTGTAATTATGTGAGTATAACAATATATTCTTTACACGTCTTGTAGAGACTGGATCCAATCATATGAACGTCTCTTTGACTCCTAGAAGATGGACAAGGTCAAAGATGGGATAACGGAGCGGATACTACAGTTCACCCTGGAGATCCTCCACTTGCTGACTGGGGAGGTGAGGCATTCTGGGATTGTGACCAAAAGGAAGGCTGCAAAACTCACTAAGTCCTAGTTGTAAAGTCAGGGGGAGTATTTGGTTAGTAGTAAGGCCCTGACAAAATTGTGGCTTCTTTGCTCAACTTCATGGGTGAGTTGGAGGTACAAAAAGAATACACCTTGATTTGAACTTGTACATATGAATTAGATCAAGATATTCTCCCACTCCCACCCCAACACTTGTTTAAGTCTTTGTCCCAGCGATCTACAAGTACCCCCCTCCCCCTTCCCTTGATTCCCCGTGTCGCCAGTTATGTTATCAAGGTGACATAAGATGGAACACGTTTTTCTCATGCCCACCCAGATGGTACATCTCAGCCAACCTTCTAATATACATAGAAACATAGAATTTGACAACAGATAAGAACCACTTGGCCCATCTAGTATGCCCCTTTTTTTTTTTTTTTTTTTTTTTAACCTTTAGTTAACCTCAACCCCATTTGACCCTTAGTTCTTTTGTAAGAATATTCATATACATATCCCATGCATGTTTAAATTGCTCTACTGTCTTAGCCTCAACCATCTCTGGCTGGAGACTACTCCACTCATCCAATACCCTTTCTGTAAGTAAATTTCCCCTGAACCTCCTTACATCTTGGTTTCAGTGCATGTCCTCGTGTTCTCAGACTTCTCTTCCTTTGAAGACTGTCTCCCTCCTGTACGTTGTTAAAACCCTTGATATATTTGAAAGTCTCTATCAGGTCCCCTCTATCCCTTATCTGCTTCAAACTGTACATGTTTAGAACTTTTAGTCTTTCCAGGTAAGTTTTATGCTGTAGACCATGCACCATTTTAGTTGCCTTTCTTCTCAAATGTATTAATATTCTTCTGGAGATATGGCCTCCAGAATTGAACACTGCATTCCAGATGAGGCCGTACCCATAACCTACACAGTGGCATTATTACTTAATTTTTCCTGCTACGGATTACTATGCAACCAAGCATCTGACCAATAATATGCAATTATTTCCACTTTATTTTTTCCTGTTGTTAAATTCCGCACATACAACCTTGTCTTTCTGTATTTAAATTGATAACCTTTCTCCGGGTGAAGAATACCACATAATGAAAATCATTTGTTGCAGACCTGCTTGTGGAAGTAACATATATTGGTCACAGCAAACCCATACGTTTTGAAATAAACAAAGTAAAGTATTTTTTTTATTATTTAGAATTCACTTTTTTTTTCATGGAAATTGTCCCTTGAAAGAGGGAACTTTCTTAAATGGAAATAAGCCAACTTGGTGATTTCTAATAAAGTAGACTATTACTACAATATTTGTGGAAAGTCCATGCTTTCCTTTTCAGCTTGTGTGGTGTTTATTAACCAGTACACATTGAGGAAAATTTACTAAAGCTTCTAAAAATTAAAGGTTTTGATGTTGAGCATAGACTGGATCTTATTGGTTGCCATCATTTGTCTATTTCATCCTAGAAAATGATAGACTGAATCTTATTGGTTGCTATGGGCAACATCACCACTTTCAAATGTTTTGAAGCTTTAGTAAATTTACCCCATTCAGTCTGGTAAAATCTAGGAATGGTGTGTTCTTTCAGAACTACTGTAACAGTCCAATTGTGGTTTTATAAAAAAACAAAAAACAAATTTGTATTTGTAGTGTTGTCCTTCTGTCCCACAGGAGGTTGCTGTCTTCCATCAGCTTCCCTTAGGACACCTGCGTTATGCTTCCACAGATATACCGCCTAAATGAAACTTTCCACCAGCCACCTCTCCATAAAAGAAAGTCCCTCCACAAATCACAAGCATGTCTGAAGGAGAGTGCTTGCATGTGATTGGTGCAGTGACTGCTTTTATGGCAGGGGAAATAACTGTATAAGGATTCAGTATGGGATCCCGGTGGCAGGGCAGCGTGTCCCCTCACGGGCTTGCTACGCTTCCAACACGGGGGGTGGGGTGGCGTGGACCTCGAGATTACGACCGCCGGGTTTCCCTTGGCTGTCGGGATTCCGGCGTCTGTATCCGGACCTCCGGGATCCCAACAGCTGGGAAACTGACTGCTTCCCCTGTGTACGCAGGATGTGCTTTACTGCTTGGTTATACGCCTGCCTCTATAGGTGGTTATAGAGAGCAACAATTACCTCAGATAGAGAAAATACTTATGTGGTTTTACTCCTTTGTTGAGAATAATGGGGTCTATTTACTAAGCCTTGGATGGAGATAAAGTACCAGCCAATCAGCTCCTAACCGCCATGGCACAGGCTGGGTTTGAAAAATGACAATTAGGAGATGATTGGCTGGTAGTTTATCTCTGTCCACTTTATCTCCATCCAAGGCTTAGTAAATAGGCCCCAATGTCTCTAAATATGGTTCTCTTTATATCGCCTACTTGTTGTATTGCATGTCTTTTGTTCTCCCTTCATTCTCGCTGCTTATTAATGCCAACATAAAGGGGAAGATGTACTGAAGCTTCTTAATAGAAAAGGTGAAGTTGCCATAGCAACCAAGCAGAACCTGGCTATCATTTTCTAGAATGTTCCTTGATAAATGACAGAAACAATTTGGTTGGTTTGGGAAACTTCTCCACCTGTCATCTTTAGGTTTGATGTATCTCCCAGATATAAAGCTACTTATGCACATGTATAGCAGCTGGGTATAATGAATAGTTTTTGCCACACCTTGATGGGTTGTTCTTGCTTTTTTTTTTTTTTTGTTCTTTATATATTTTCTTTGTAGGACTACACAGTAGTGAAGAAGTCTGCCAACTTGGTCACGCCCAGTGGTTCCTGTTTATCAGGAGAATGGAGCCGGACCCAGAGTCCCATCACGGACCCTCCACCTCACTCACTGATACATGGGAGAGACAATGAGCAGAAGATCCTGGAACTCACCAACAAGATCATTCAGCTGCTGACTGGAGAGGTGACTGCTGGGAATGGGACATTATACAGTAACAGCAGGGGAGGTGTCTGGGTGATGACTGGAGAGGTGACTGCTGGGAATGGGGCATTATATAGTAACACCATGGAAGGTGTCTGGGTGATGACTGGAGAGGTGACTGCTGGGAATGGGGTATTATACAGTAACACCAGGGGAGGTGTCTGGGTGATGACTGGAGAGGTGACTGCTGGGAATGGGGCATTATACAGTAACACCAGGGGAGGTGTCTGGGTGATGACTGGAGAGGTGACTGCTGGGAATGGGGCATTATACAGTAACACCAGGGGAGGTGTCTGGGTGATGACTGGAGAGGTGACTGCTGGGAATGGGGCATTATACAGTAACACCAGGGGAGGTGTCTGGGTGATGACTGGAGAGGTGACTGCTGGGAATGGGACATTATACAGTAACAGCAGGGGAGGTGTCTGGGTGATGACTGGAGAGGTGACTGCTGGGAATGGGGCATTATATAGTAACACCATGGAAGGTGTCTGGGTGATGACTGGAGAGGTGACTGCTGGGAATGGGGTATTATACAGTAACACCAGGGGAGGTGTCTGGGTGATGACTGGAGAGGTGACTGCTGGGAATGGGACATTATACAGTAACACCAGGGGAGTGTCTGGGTGATGACTGGAGAGGTGACTGCTGGGAATGGGACATTATACAGTAACACCAGGGGAGGTGTCTGGGTGATGACTGGAGAGGTGACTGCTGGGAATGGGGCATTATACAGTAACACCAGGGGAGGTGTCTGGGTGATGACTGGAGAGGTGACTGCTGGGAATGGGACATTATACAGTAACACCAGGGGAGGTGTCTGGGTGATGACTGGAGAGGTGACTGCTGGGAATGGGGCGTTATACAGTAACACCAGGGGAGGTGTCTGGGTGATGACTGGAGAGGTGACTGCTGGGAATGGGGCGTTATACAGTAACACCAGGGGAGGTGTCTGGGTGATGACTGGAGAGGTGACTGCTGGGAATGGGACATTATACAGTAACACCAGGGGAGGTGTCTGGGTGATGACTGGAGAGGTGACTGCTGGGAATGGGACATTATACAGTTACACCAGGGGAGGTGTCTGGGTGATGACTGGAGAGGTGACTGCTGGGAATGGGGCGTTATACAGTAACACCAGGGGAGGTGTCTGGGTGATGACTGTGTCATTGTGTGTGTCAGGTTCCTATAACATAATAGAATCCATGTATTATTTATGTAGTAATAATATTATTCAACAACACATTGGTGTTATTCTGGGGAATGAATAATTTTGTCCAGAATCCAAGTCCCAATAGTATAATTTAATGAGGTAGAGAAGAATGCGTCCCCCAGATTCTCACCAACGTTTTCAGGGGTTCCTTCATGTTTCCTTTAAGGTAATACCCTTACTCTTGGGATGGTAACAGAGTGCCTTTCAGTCCATCTTTACTACTGCCTATTTCCTCTCACAGACTGTATATTCTCTCATCAGGGACCAGGTCACAGCAGATAAATGTACCCAAAAGATAAAGTTGATCTAGTGGTTCCCAAACTTTCTTGAATCACCGCGCCTTATATTCTCAGCATTGTTTCCACGGCTCCTCTAGGCCAAAGATTTCTTAAGGAAAAATTCAGTGAACTTTAGGAAATCAAGTAAATTGTGCTTCCCTGTGATCCTTAGGCCCGGTTATGTTGTGGTGGTGGACAGGGCTGCGCTTCTGGATGTCCACATATTTTATGATAGGCAAAACCAGAGCTGGTGGCTACCAATCACACTGACCATAAATTATTTGATTTGGTCCTTGACCACCGACCTGTGGTACCCCGGCACCCAGTCTCAGAACCACGGTTTTAGTGTAATACTATTTATTATAATTTCTCTGACGTCCTAAGTGGATGCTGGGGACTCCGTCAGGACCATGGGGGAATAGCGGCTCCGCAGGAGACAGGGCACAAAAGTAAAAGCTTTAGGATCAGGTGGTGTGCACTGGCTCCTCCCCCTATGACCCTCCTCCAAGCCTCAGTTAGGTTAAGTTAGGTTTTTGTGCCCGGCCGAGAAGGGTGCAATCTAGGTGGCTCTCCTAAAGAGCTGCTTAGAGTAAAAGTTTTATTAGGTTTTTTATTTTCAGTGAGTCCTGCTGGCAACAGGCTCACTGCAACGAGGGACTTAGGGGAGAAGAAGTGAACTCACCTGCGTGCAGGATGGATTGGCTTCTTAGGCTACTGGACACTAGCTCCAGAGGGACGATCACAGGTACAGCCTGGATGGGTCACCGGAGCCGCGCCGCCGACCCCCTTGCAGATGCTGAAGAGAGAAGAGGTCCAGAAATCGGCGGCTGAAGACTTCTCAGTCTTCATGAGGTAGCGCACAGCACTGCAGCTGTGCGCCATTGCTCTCAGCACACTTCACACCAACGGTCACTGAGGGTGCAGGGCGCTGGGGGGGGCGCCCTGGGCAGCAATGAAAGTACCTATACTGGCTAAAAATACATCACATATAGCCTCTGGGGCTATAAGGATGTATTTAACCCCTGCCAGGTTGTCAGAAAAACGGGAGAAGAAGCCCGCCGAAAAGGGGGCGGGGCCTATTCTCCTCAGCACACAGCGCCATTTTCCCTCACAGAACTGCTGGTGGGAAGGCTCCCAGGCTCTCCCCTGCACTGCACTACAGAAACAGGGTTAAAACAGAGAGGGGGGGCACTTATTTGGTGATATGATTATATATTAAGATGCTATAAGGGAAAACACTTATATAAAGGTTGTCCCTGTATAATTATAGCGTTTTGGTGTGTGCTGGCAAACTCTCCCTCTGTCTCCCCAAAGGGCTAGTGGGGTCCTGTCCTCTATCAGAGCATTCCATGTGTGTGTGCTGTTTGTCGGTACGTGTGTGTCGACATGTATGAGGACGATGTTGGTGAGGAGGCGGAGCAATTGCCTGTAATGGTGATGTCACTCTCTAGGGAGTCGACACCGGAATGGATGGCTTATTTAGGGAATTACGTGATAATGTCAACACGCTGCAAGGTCGGTTGACGACATGAGACGGCCGGCAAACAAATTAGTACCTGTCCAGGCGTCTCAAACACCGTCAGGGGCTTTAAAACGCCCATTTACCTCAGTCGGTCGACACAGACACTGACTCCAGTGTCGACGGTGAAGAAACAAACGTATTTTCCTTTAGGGCCACACGTTACATGTTAAGGGCAATGAAGGAGGTGTTACATATTTCTGATACTACAAGTACCACAAAAAAAGGGTATTATGTGGGGTGTGAAAAAACTACCTGTAGTTTTTCCTGAATCAGATAAATTAAATGAAGTGTGTGATGATGCGTGGGTTTCCCCCGATAGAAAATTATTGGCGGTATACCTTTTCCTGCCAGAAGTTAGGGCGCGTTGGGAAACGCCCCTTAGGGTGGATAAGGCGCTCACACGCTTATCACAAGTGGCGTTACCGTCTCCAGATACGGCCGCCCTCAAGGAGCCAGCTGATAGGAGGCTGGAAAATATCCTAAAAAGTATATACACACATACTGGTGTTATACTGCGACCAGCGATCGCCTCAGCCTGGATGTGCAGCGCTGGGGTGGCTTGGTCGGATTCCCTGACTGAAAATATTGATACCCTGGACAGGGACAGTATATTATTGACTATAGAGCATTTAAAGGATGCATTTCTATATATGCGAGATGCACAGAGGGATATTTGCACTCTGGCATCAAGAGTAAGTGCGATGTCCATATCTGCCAGAAGATGTTTATGGACACGACAGTGGTCAGGTGATGCAGATTCCAAACGGCACATGGAAGTATTGCCGTATAAAGGGGAGGAGTTATTTGGGGTCGGTCCATCGGACCTGGTGGCCACGGCAACAGCTGGAAAATCCACCTTTTTTACCCCAAGTCACATCTCAGCAGAAAAAGACACCGTCTTTTCAGCCTCAGTCCTTTCGTCCCCATAAGGGCAAGCGGGCAAAAGGCCAGTCATATCTGCCCAGGGATAGAGGAAAGGGAAGAAGACTGCAGCATGCAGCCCATTCCCAGGAACAGAAGCCCTCCACCGCTTCTACCAAGTCCTCAGCATGACGCTGGGGCCGTACAAGCGGACTCAGGTGCGGTGGGGGGTCGTCTCAAGAGTTTCAGCACGCAGTGGGCTCACTCGCAAGTGGACCCCTGGAGCCTACAAGTAGTATCCCAGGGGTACAGATTGGAAATTCGAGACGTCTCCCCCTCGCAGGTTCCTGAAGTCTGCTTTACCAACGTCTCCCTCCGACAGGGAGGCAGTATTGGAAACAATTCACAAGCTGTATTCCCAGCAGGTGATAATCAAAGTACCCCTCCTACAACAAGGAAAGGGGTATTATTCCACACTATATTGTGGTACTGAAGCCAGACGGCTCGGTGAGACCTATTCTAAATCTGAAATATTTGAACACTTACATACAAAGGTTCAAATCAAGATGGAGTCACTCAGAGCAGTGATAGCGAACCAGGAAGAAGGGGACTATATGGTGTCCCTGGACATCAGGGATGCTTACCTCCATGTCCAAATTTGCCCTTCTCACCAAGGGTACCTCAGGTTCGTGGTACAGAACTGTCACTATCAGTTTCAGACGCTGCCGTTTGGATTGTCCACGGCACCCCGGGTCTTTACCAAGGTAATGGCCGAAATGATGATTCTTCTTCAAAGAAAAGGCGTCTTAATTATCCCTTACTTGGACGATCTCCTGATAAGGGCAAGGTCCAGAGAACAGTTGGAGGTCGGAGTAGCACTATCTCAAGTAGTTCTACGACAGCACGGGTGGATTCTAAATATTCCAAAATCGCAGCTGTTTCCGACGACACGTCTGCTGTTCCTAGGGATGATTCTGGACACAGTCCAGAAAAGGGTGTTTCTCCCGGAGAAGAAAGCCAGGGAGTTATCCGAGCTAGTCAGGAACCTCCTAAAACCAGGAAAAGTGTCAGTGCATCATTGCACAAGGGTCCTGGGAAAAATGGTGGCTTCTTACGAAGCGATTCCATTCGGCAGATTTCACGCAAGAACTTTTCAGTGGGATCTGCTGGAAAAATGGTCCGGATCGCATCTTCAGATGCATCAGCGGATAACCCTGTCTCCAAGGACAAGGGTGTTTCTTCTGCGGTGGCTGCAGAGTGCTCATCTATTAAAGGGCCGCAGATTCGGCATTCAGGACTGGGTCCTGGTGACCACGGATGCCAGCCTGAGAGGCTGGGGAGCAGTCACACAGGGAAAAAATTTCCAGGGAGTGTGATATAGTCTGGAGACTTCTCTCCACATAAATATACTGGAGCTAAGGGCAATTTACAATGCTCTAAGCTTAGCAAGACCTCTGCTTCAAGGTCAGCCGGTATTGATCCAGTGGGACAACATCACGGCAGTCGCCCACGTAAACAGACAGGGCGGCACAAGAAGCAGGAGGGCAATGGCAGAAACTGCAAGGATTCTTCGCTGGGCGGAAAATCATGTGATAACACTGTCAGCAGTGTTCATTCCGGGAGTGGACAACTGGGAAGCAGACTTCCTCAGCAGGCACGACCTCCACCCGGGAGAGTGGGGACTTCATCGGGAAGTCTTCCACATGATTGTGAACCGTTGGGAAAGACCAAAGGTGGACATGATGGCGTCCCGCCTGAACAAAAAACTGGACAGGTATTGCGCCAGGTCAAGAGACCCTCAGGCAATAGCTGTGGACGTTCTGGTAACACCGTGGGTGTACCAGTCGGTGTATGTGTTCCCTCCTCTGCTTCTCATACCCAAGGTACTGAGAATTATAAGACGTAGAGGAGTAAGAACTATACTCGTGGCTCCGGATTGGCCAAGAAGGACTTGGTACCCGGAACTTCAAGAAATGCTCACAGAGGACTCATGGCCTCTGCCGCTAAGAAGGGACTTGCTTCAGCAAGTACCATGTCTGTTCCAAGACTTACCGCGGCTGCGTTTGACGGCATGGCGGTGGAACGCCGGATCCTAAGGGAAAAAGGCATTCCGGAAGAGGTCATTCCTACCCTGGTCAAAGCCAGGAAGGAGGTGACCGCACAACATTATCATCACATGTGGCGAAAATATGTTGCGTGGTGTGAGGCCAGGAAGGCCCCACGAAGAAATTTCAACTCGGTCGATTCCTGCATTTCCTGCAAGCAGGAGTGTCTATGGGCCTCAAATTGGGGTCCATTAAGGTTCAAATTTCGGCCCTGTCAATTTTCTTCCAGAAAAAATTGGCTTCAGTTCCTGAAGTCCAGAAGTTTGTCAAGGGAGTACTGCATATACAACCCCCTTTTGTGCCTCCAGTGGCACTGTGGGATCTCAACGTAGTTCTGGGATTCCTCAAATCACACATGGAAAGTGACCATGCTGTTGGCCCTGGCCTCGGCCAGGCGAGTGTCAGAATTGGCGGCTTTGTCTCACAAAGCCCATATCTGATTGTCCATTCGGACAGGGCAGAGCTGCGGACTCGTCCCCAGTTTCTCCCTAAGGTGGTGTCAGCGTTTCACCTGCACCAGCTTATTGTGGTACCTGCGGCTACTAGGGACTTGGAGGACTCCAAGTTGCTAGATGTTGTCAGGGCCCTGAAAATATAGGTTTCCAGGACGGCTGGAGTCAGGAAAACTGACTTGCTGTTATCCTGCAGGCACCCAAAAAACTGGGTGCTCTTGCTTCTAAGCAGACGATTGCTAGTTGGATGTGTAGTACAATTCAGCTTGCACATTCTGTGGCAGGCCTGCCACAGCCAAAATATGTAAATGCCCATTCCACAAGGAAGGTGGGCTCATCTTGGGCGGCTGCCCGAGGGGTCTCGGCTTTACAACTTTGCCGAGCTGCTACTTGGTCAGGGGCACACCCTGGCTGAGGAGGACCTGGAGTTCTCTCATTCGGTGCTGCAGAGTCATCCGCACTCTCCCGCCCGTTTGGGAGCTTTGGTATAATCCCCATGGTCCTGACGGAGTCCCCAGCATCCACTTAGGACGTCAGAGAAAATAAGAATTTACTTACCGATAATTCTATTTCTCGTAGTCCGTAGTGGATGCTGGGCGCCCATCCCAAGTGCGGATTGTCTGCAATACTTGTACATAGTTATTGTTACAAAAATCGGGTTATTATTGTTGTGAGCCATCTTTTCAGAGGCTCCGCTGTTATCATGCTGTTAACTGGGTTCAGATCACAGGTTGTACAGTGTGATTGGTGTGGCTGGTATGAGTCTTACCCGGGATTCAAAATCCTTCCTTATTGTGTACGCTCGTCCGGGCACAGTATCCTAACTGAGGCTTGGAGGAGGGTCATAGGGGGAGGAGCCAGTGCACACCACCTGATCCTAAAGCTTTTACTTTTGTGCCCTGTCTCCTGCGGAGCCGCTATTCCCCCATGGTCCTGACGGAGTCCCCAGCATCCACTACGGACTACGAGAAATAGAATTATCGGTAAGTAAATTCTTATTTTAAAGATCAAATAGAAAAAAACGCATACATAGAAAATAAATGAATCCTGTCACACAAAGCCACAGCAGTTGTACAGGCGGGATCAGTATGTTATCCCGACGCACTGGATGCCGATAGTCATTATACCGACATCTGCATCTTGAGCAGTGGAATGCTGGCAGGGGGGCTAGCTCAACAAAGCCCCTTGCGGGCTCGGTGGCAAGTTACGCTCGCCACAGGTTCTATTCTCCCGTTATGGGTGTCATGGACACCCATAGAGGGGGAATCGCCTACCTCGCCAGTATACCGGCAGCGGTATGGTAAACCAGTTGGGATCCCGGCATCGGTATTGTGACAGCCGGGATCCCGATGAGCAGTATGCTGACCGCTTACTGTACAGACTGCCTACCAAAGAGCCATGGCTCTCAACATACTCTCCTGCCCAGAGTTACTCCAGCGAAAGTCCATATGGGGTATTACAAAGCATCGGGTACTTACACCCATCAATAGTCAAGAAGAAAAAGGAAAAACAACTCTTTGGGGCACTCGGTGTATGAAGTAAAGAAAATTTAACTTTTTAAAAGTTACGTTTTAACTCTTTCATAGACTGAGTGCCCAAAACAGAGCGGTTTTTATTTTATTTTATTTTTTTAATCCCCTTTCCTTTTTTCTTGACTATTGACAATATTTTTTATTTTCTGGGTGCACCCCCACCTGTTACATTGGATAAACACATAGTAGTTTGTCCTTTTCTGATGTGGATTGTCCTATGACTCAATTCTCAACACCCTGATCTGAATAGCTGTGCTCGTTGTCTGTTTTCCACCCCCCACCCTCACCCTCCTCCTGTAAAATATAACTTACACCTATTGCCCTGATGATGATTTTTTTTTTTTTTTTAATTAAAGTTTCAAGCTATATAAAGTATGAAGTGGGGGAAGGGGGGGGATACAGAGAGAAGAAAAAGGGAGGGAAGGGGGCATGTATACATAAAGTTCCACAGAGAGAAAATACAACCTGACACAATCAGCATAGTTAAACGGCAACATCTGCTTAGTGAGGTCCTCAACAACAAGGCCACATTGCCAGACCAATTCAAAGTATACATAATATATTAAAACAGAAACAGCACCAATTAACAGTGGAAAAATTGAGATACGCTAAGGAAAAAGCCAAACAATAGATATAAATTTAAATATTAAAAAAAATACAAAGAAAGCCCACACAGTATGCCTGGAGATGGTACAACAGGAATACCCTATAGGTGCTCTAGATTTAATAAACGTTTAAATTCTCAAGCGAGAATAGATGCTCTATATGCAACCCAGGGAGACCATTTGGTTAACTGTTAAGTTGTTTTTGAGTATGACAGCCCTGCAGTCTCAAATTCAAAATGCGTTTGAACTTCATGTTCAATTGCGGGGATCGTGGGAATTAATGAGGTTCGCCAATATTTGGCTAGGAAAAGTTTTGTGGATGCTAGAATATGACCTAGGACATATCTGTCATTGAGATGAATGCAGTCCGGAAACAGATGGAGTAACGCTATTTTAGGATGGGGAGATATCGGGGTTCCCAAAAGTTTGGAAATGAGGTCAAATACTCTAGACCAGGCATTCCTAACAGCGGTCCTCAAGGCACACCAACAGTGCAGGTTTTAGTGATATCCAGGCTTGAACACAGGTGACTTAATTAGTACCTTAGTTATTTTGATTTAACCATCTGTGCTGGAGCCTGGATATCACTAAAACCTGCACTGTTGGTTTGCCTTGAGGACCGTGGTTGGGAATGCCTGCTCTAGACCAATGGCTAGCAACCAGGGGGCACAACCAGAAAATATGGAAAAGAGTTCCCACACTTCCACATTGTCGCCAACAGGTATTAGAAGTAGTAGGCCACATAGTGTGTAAGAGGGCAGGAGTAAGGTATTGGCGGTGAAGAAGCTTGTGGGATTGGCATTTAGAGGCATGAAAACATAAGTGGTATACTGTCTGCCATTCACCCTCTGTCAGGAGACAAGCCAAGTCGGATTCCCACTTAATTTGGTAAGGAAACTTAGCTGGTTGTTGAGGACAAACCAGGATATCATACCATCAGGAGATGGCACCTTTAGAGACCGCTTTACAAATTTTATTCTGTAGAAATTTAGGAATTCACAGTACCTAATGGTTTACAAACACTTTGTAGCCAATGGCGCAGTTGGAGATATTTATAAAAATCCTTACTAGAAATACTGTATTTAGAATGAAGGGTTGCAAAGGGAACCAAGGAGCCAGCTTCCGTCACATCACTTAAAGTAGAAATACACCGGGAGATCCATGAATCAAATGATAGGTCAGGAATTAAATGTGCTAAAGCCAACAGTGAAAGTTCCAGGGATGGGAGGATAACTTCCGGCAACTTAGATACTAGAGAAAGCCATGATTTACGCATAGAATGAACTACCAAGGAACGGTCATTTAGACTCAGTCCCGCTGTTGCGGGCAACCACAGTATATCAGGTAAGGGGACAGGTGACAGCAAGCCCCTCTCAAGGAGAACCGAAGATTTATCGGTACAATCCTCGAACCAAGCACCTAACTGGGCCAGGAAACTTGCTACTTGATAGGAATATAAATCGGGATAAGCTAAACCACCTTTAGATTTTGGTAGAGACATTCTACTACGGGGAAGTCTGGGCTTCTTGCCTTTCCAGACATACTTAATAAGAGCCGAGTTAAATTTGGTCAGCAAAGATTTAGGCAAAAGAATAGGAATAGTCCAAAATAAATACAGTAATTTGGGAAGCAGAACCATTTTCAGAGCATTAATACGGCCTAACCACGATATATTGAGTAGCGCCCAGTCATTTGTCATAGACGAAAATTTGTGTAGCAGCGGGGGATAGTTGCAAGCTATGAGATCTGAAACTCTGAGGGAGAAATCTGGATTCCCAGATACAGGTTGAGTATCCCATATCCAAATATTCCGAAATACGGACTTTTTTGAGTGAGCGTGAGATAGTGAAATCTTTGTTTTTTGATGGCTCAATGTACACAAACTTTGTTTAATACACAAAGTTATTAAAAATATTGTATTAAATGTCCTTCAGGCTGTGTGTATAAGGTGTATATGAAACATAAATGAATTGTGTGAATGTAGACACACTTTGTTTAATGCACAGTTATAAAAAATATTGGCTAAAATGACCATCAGGCTGTGTGTATAAGGTGTATATGAAACATAAATGCATTCTGTGCTTAGATTTAGGTCCCATCACCATGATATCTCATTATGGTATACAATTATTCCAAAATACGGAAAAATCCCATATCCAAAATACCTCTGGTCCCAAGCATTTTGGATAAGGGAGACTCAACCTGTACTTCAAGCTTCCATCCTGCCAGGCGTAATCATATTCGGCTTTTAACAGGGCGAGTAAATCGGCGGGAAAGTTAATTGGAATTGCCTCTGTTTTGGAGCGATTTAGCTTATAATATCAGACAGAGGAGTATTCAAATAGTATTGTAAAGTGACCGATTAGTGGGTGAGACTTTAAGTTTACCTTCCAGGCCAGCTAGTCACTTTTCAACGGCTTTCAGACGTTCATGCAATGCCCTACGATGACTAGCCGCGGACTGGATTATAGAGCCCCTCACGACTGCCTTCAAAGCACACCAATGGGTAGGGTTGCCACCTCATGCCTTTAATCCTGGAGACCTGTGATTTACACAGGTTTTGTGGCTGATTAAATTCAAGCCTGCATTCCACCTGGTTTTAATCAGCCACAGAACCTGTATTATTCAGAGGTCTCCAGGATTAAAGGGATGAGGTGGCAACCCTACCAATGGGTGAAGCGAGAAGTGTCAGCTGGGAAATTAGTTTCTAGGTACAGGGTTAACGATTGCAAAATACGTGTTTTAGAATCGGCATCATTCAAAAGCTACTCGCCAGGGACGAGGGGGGATTTGAGCCGAGGACCGGTCCCGTCCTCATCAATAAAGCTGAATGGTGAGACCAGGGGACTGGCATGATGGAAGCTTTTGTAATCTGTTGGAGAGTCCATTTATCAGACAAAGAAATATCAATTATGTACAGGTGAGTAGAAGGTGTAATCTCTACAAGTCGGAATCCGGGCTCTGCATACATCATAGAGATCGTATTCGTGTAGAATACATCTAAAGACCTGAGACTGGTCTCTGGGAGGGGTAGATTTCAGCGGGCAGTGTGTCGAGGATTTATCCATAAACGGGTGTAGAACTAAATTAAAGTCCCCCAATATGATCAGTGAACCTGACAGGGAGGCACGAAGGGTCTTGCAGAATTTCCTAATGAATGGGATTTGTTTAGTATTCGGGGCATAAACCTGCTACAATCGCAGTAGTTTATCTTCCAAGGTACCCACAAGGATTAAGTATCGGCCATCAGAGTCCTTAATCTGTTTCTTCAACACAAACTGGCAGTATTGCGAGAACAAAATGGCCACACCTGCTTTTTTCTTAGGGCCACCCTGATGTGTTTTGATTGTTGTAAAGTGTTTCTTCAAGTGGATTCTAAAGATTGTAGAGGTTGAAACTTGTTATGGTGACTTTCTTATTACGATATACACTTTTTGTTTTTTTTTTAAACTGGGGGAATTGTAGAGGGCTGAACCAAGTGAACAGGAGTTGAGACTACCTGTAGGACCCCCCCCCCCCGTTGCCCTCAGAATATCCCTTTTTTTTTTTTTTGTATTAATGTATTTGAAGATGTTATTGGGCTTGTCAGATACTATATAGCGTAGCAGGTTAGAGTTTGATGTGTGAGCTGCTTTTGTACCCGTTTATGCAGTTTTATGTTCTAGGTTCCTATAAGGTGTCAGGATGTCACTGTCTATCTCTCCATGGAGGAGTGGGAGTATTTAGAGGGACACAAGGATCTGTACATGGACGCCTTAACGGAGGATCGCTCTCTTGTCCTCTCAGCCGGTAAGATCATTTCTTGCCAGCATCAGACTTGTGTACAGAGGAAATAGAACAGCCTTGCTTCAGCTGCAGGTCATTGATTTTTAGCTATTTCAAATCAATGAAATTCCATCTAAGTCAACTTTTAAACTTCATCTCAAGCACAAACAGTGTCTGTTCTATTTGTCTTGTGGGTTAATAATTCCAATCAAAGTGAGAGTTCTTTATTTAAATTAATACTCGAGCGTGCCAGGGCGGAGGCGTCTGTATGTCAAGCGGTCAACTCTGTTACCTCTATTTTACTACTGTCTCTGACCCAAATGTCTACTCCAACCAGTGGTGGGTCCAGAGGTGGTGGTGCAGCGCAGTCCAAAATTCAAATAGGGCAGCTGCGCCAACTGCCACTACAAACGCTGCCAAACATCGCCTTCCAGGACTCGCTGGCAGTAGGTATGGATCCCCTATTTGAATTTTGGACTGTGCTGCACCCCCCATCTCTGCAGCCGACACAGACTTCTACTCTGTTTTATAAAGTACAAACTTATATTTTACGTGAATTCTATGTAGACTACAATTTGAACCTTAGAGTAATTAAATCTGTGTAATACATGATTTCGTTATGGCTAATAGTCGTTTAGGTCATGAGATAGTAGAAGAACACATGAAAACTTTGACGGCAGGATGGGTAAATGATATTTTAATATAATATGTAAGGGCTGCGTGTGATAACGGGTAATTATCACAGTGTAGTGGGTGGCTGCAGCTTATGGAAACTATTGCAGTCTAGTTGTGGGTTACTGAGACAGCTTGGGGTAATTATAATGGATTAATATTTATTTGTCCATACTCTTTGGACTGAAATAGTCCTTTAAAATGTTAAGAGAGGAATCATTTAGGAAAAATGTAAAATGTTCATATCGGCCAACAAGTAATTGATTATGTGCTTAATAGTTGCTGTAGAGCAGGCATGTGAAACTTGTGGCCCTCCAGCTGTTGTGAACCTACGAGTCCCAGCATGCTTTGCCAGCATACCTTCCACAGATCAGTTGGTAAAGCATGACGGAACTTGTAGTTGAAATAAATGCAATACATGATTTCACGGTCTTGTATTCTCCAGTAACTAATGCACAATGCAGCTAATTCTTACCCCCTTCTCAAAGGTTTTTCAAGCGAGGAGAGGGCTGTATGCAGTGGAGACTGGTACTCAATGTGTCAGTGCACAGCTGCCTCCTCTTCTATTCTGGAGTCTGTGGTGCTGAGAGGAGGTGGAGTGGTTAACACCCCCCCCCCAGCAGCCTCTTTTCCCAGCCCAGCATACAGCATGTGCTGCAGTTAGTATGCTCTCTCTCACAATGGCACCAGCCCTGCCGCCCGCAGCCTCCACCCGCTGGATCCTTCACCCACTATCACGGACGTTTCACAGGCGCATATAACTTTTTAATTTTGCATATTTTCAGAGGAGAGGGTATGGCCACGCCCCCTCCCATTGCCAGGGCTCGGTAGCACTGTCTGGGGTACGCATGGGAGCTCAACGGTCACTATGTAGACAGTGACTACAGGCGATATAGCCAGTATCTTGACACGGTTGGGATGCTATGTTCAGCATACTAACTGTGTGGGCATTCTATCTTTAGACATGCTGGCTATGTATGCAGAAAAGTTCAGCGTGAGCAAAATAAAGCACAGTGCTGTGCGGCGCCATCTTTTCTAATTCATAGCCATAAAGATGACCACGCCACTGAGCCAGGATAGGGGAAGGGAAAGCCGCACGGATATCTGTGAATCTCTTGGTCCAGGGTGTGTGCCGAGGGTCCTCAAGACCCATGGGCCTGTGAGCACTACACACCCTGCATCCTTTAAACTCTTACTTGCCTACTTCTGAAAAAGCATTTCAGGGAGATGTGAAGTAACACCTATCAATGCGGACGTGTACTGCTAAGTCTGAGAGGCGTGTCATAAACATGACTTGCATCCAAATGTAAATGAGCCCCAAAGTTAGTAAGATCTACTTGTTGAAGAAAAGACACTGATATGTTGCAGGATTTGTTTTTGTGTATTGTGTTTTACAAGAGGTTCCATATACTGTAAGTGGCCACGAGAAACCTTCTTTAAAATGCATGTAGCCATAGGGATCACTGTGCCTTATAGCCAATGTAGGGAAATTGCACGGATGAGAACAATTAAATGTATGTATCTCTGATTTCTTTTTTCCCCCGCAAGAATGTAAGAGCTGCATAATGGGGGTAAGGTGCAATCAGGGAGATTGATGGACTATGCAGGGAGTGAGGGAGATTGCTACTACAGTATTTCAGGGAGTCTCCTGCAGAAAGCGGGAGGGTAGGCAGTCTGGATAAAGGACATTTCAACTTTACTATGCAGCTAGTTTATCCCAGTTTAAAATAACACTTTTATTGTTTTTAAAAAAAGGAACAAATAGCAACTCTAAAGGGTTTGGATTATGGATTTTATGTTTAGCAGAAGCCTTCATAATAAGGGTAGAATATGTTATCACTGAAGACTGCCAACTTGCTGGCTGTATACTCTAGAAGCCAGGGACAGCAGATACACAAAAGGCTTGTTTCAGAGTTGTACACTAATGCACAGCTACCAACATTGGTGGTTTGTGGTGCGGGGCCTTGCTCGCGTGACACCGCAAAGGTGGTGGAGGGAGGCACGCACTGTACATCACCCGTACATCGTGCTAGAATGGAGTTTAAGTCTCTGCTAACTGAACCCAAAACAAACTGTTTACAGATGTGGGATGGGGAAGTCTAACGCTTTGTTTATTTTTTGCAGGTGGGCCTGTGGGCAGAGTTGCACCAGACGATTGCGCAGCCATCCGTGCAAAAGAAACAAAGACTAGTTTGAAAAAGCTTAAAAAACCAAGAAAAACTAAGAGATTGGCAGGAGGGAAGCTGAAATGTATGACAAAAGTAAATAGGTGTTCAGATTCATTCCTGAAAGGGCAACCAGTGGACACTAGTATTTACACTGCTACTACTCACACGCAGACAGACATTAAAGCTGCTCTTGTTAAAAAGGAATCTCCACTTTTATATGGTGGAAATCCTTCCGACACTAACCGCTCAGTGAAACGGCATGCAAAAAATGACTTTGATGCCATTAAGTCTGAGGAAGACTTCTTCTCCTGGGAAGACGAAACGCTATCAGACTCGGAGACCCCGTATACATCTGACACTATTGTAGAAGACTTAAACCTGCAAAAAATTGAAAAAGATGGTTCTGTGACTTGCAAGGAGTGCGGTAAGAACTGTAAAAGGAAATCCGCCTTCATAGCGCACTACAAAACTCACACCACACCTAGCAGCTATACCTGCCCTCTTTGTGGGAGGTCTTTCTCCAAGAGGTCAAGGTTCATCATTCACCAGAGGAGTCACACAGGGGAAAAATCCTTTTCCTGCTCCGAATGTGATAAATCCTTCACCTGCAAGTCCTATCTTGTCCGGCACCAGAGGATTCATACGGGAAAGAGGCCGTATACATGTGACGAATGTGGGAGGCGGTTTTTCGGCAGCTCGCACCTTGCACGGCACCGGAGGTTGCACACGGGAGAGAAACCGTTCACATGCCAGGAGTGCGGCAAGTCTTTCACGGACAAGGCCACCGTTCTCAAACACCAGCTTGTCCACACCGGAGAGCGGCCATTTTGTTGCTCTGAATGTGGAAAGTGCTTCGCAAGCAGAGGGAGTGTCATTATACACCAGCGCACTCACACGGGAGAGAAACCGTTCCCATGTTCCGAGTGTGGAAGGTGCTTCTCTGACAAGTCGCAGCTTCTTAAACATCGGAACACACACGCCGGGCAAAAGCCGTTTTCCTGCTCGGAATGTGAGAGAAGTTTTGCCCGGAACTCGCACCTCATCCGACACCAGCGGACGCACACTGGAGAACAGCCGTATTCATGCCTCGAGTGTGGAAAACGCTTCACCAATAAAGTCAATCTTGTCACGCACACCAGGTTTCATACAGGGGAGAAGCCATTTCCCTGTGCAGAATGTGGAAAACGTTTTGTCTTCAAAGCCCAACTCATCATTCATCAGAGGGTCCACACGGGTGAAAAACCTTTCGCTTGTACGTACTGTGAGGGGCGATTTACCAATAAGGCCAATCTTGTTAAGCATCTGAGGACTCATACAGGGGAGAAACCTTTTCCTTGCACTGAATGTGACAAATGCTTCTCTCGCAGGTCTCATCTAGCCCTACATTTGGCGACTCACACTAAAGCTCTAAAATATTCTTGTGAGAAATGTGGAAAAGGCTTTAAATTTAAGGGTCCTTTAAACAGACACCTAAAAAATCACGATTGATAGAAAAGATTGTACTCTCCTTCATGAATGATATGTTTCAGTGGGACAATGTAAATTGTGTGTGTTCCTATGGTTTAATGTCTGAAGTAACCATGGCCCTCATTCCGAGTTGTTCGCTCGCAAGCTGCTTTTAGCAGCTTTGCACACGCTAAGCCGCCGCCTACTGGGAGTGAATCTTAGCATAGTAGATTTGCGAACGAAAGATTAGCAGATTTGCGAATAGACAGTTCTTAGCAGTTTCTGAGTAGCTCGAGACTTACTCTGCCACTGCGATCAGTTCAGTCAGTTTCGTTCCTGGTTTGACGTCGCAAACACACCCAGCGTTCATCCAGACACTCCCCCGTTTCTTCAGACACTCCCGCGTTTTTCCCAGAAACGGCAGCGTTTTTTCGCACACACCCATAAAACGGCCAGTTTCCGCCCAGAAACACCCACTTCCTGTCAATCACACTACGATCACCAGAACGAAGAAAAAACCTCGTAATGCCGTGAGTAAAATACCTAACTTAATAGCAAATTTACTTGGCGCAGTCGCACTGCGGACATTGCGCATTAGTGACTAATCGCTCCGTTGCGGAAAAAAAATAACGAGCGATCAACTCTGAATGACCACCCATGTCTCCTGCTCATGACAGCAGCCATCGTGTGGGCTACACCAGTATTTGAGGTCAGTCTGTTTATTAGGAGCAAGTGATTTCACTGGCACATTGTTCATGTAATAATTGTACATATAATGGAGGTTTGTTTAAAAAGAATAGATATTTAGAAGAATTTCTTATGTGAGACTATTAAATGTAGTTAATGGTCCAGTCACACTCGTGAATCATGAAAGTAACCATTTCAAGTACATGGCGCTGCAAACACAAGGACAAACGTCGCGTGCCAATGAATATCGTTTTTACATTATTTGACTTTGGAAATGTACATAAAATGAATTCTAAAATATTTCTCAAAATAAACCCAACCAATATGAAATATGGCCGTTTCTGCTTGTTTGCTTGATTGTTAACTTAAAATTGTTCAGTCTTCCTTCTTTCTGTGCCATTCAGTGCATTTTTTTTTAGTTTGTAGCATGGAAGGGCTGGGGCTCTATACTGGCCGTAGCATTGTAGATGCTCATGACAAGGGGGCGTGTTCACGGTTCATGGGGGTGTGGTTTAGCAGCACGCTCTAGTGTCTCTGTACGCCGAGCAGAGTGCCAGAAGGCTGTGCTGCTCGGCCAGATGGCCCTAGTTCTTAGTATGAATTTTGTTTGGATGCCTGATCCATAGTTACACACAATTCTGTTGATGGCTCCAGTTTGGAAGAAAAGGATAAAAAAAAAAAGTACACCCTGCTCTCTCAACATAGGATTCTGCTTGTGGCCTACTACCAGCCCCTAGATTGTAGGGTTCCAATATCCTCATGGAGCCTGGCAGGGCTGAAGACACCCATAATGCAATTGAGAGGTCGAAAGATCATTTTTAGTAAGCTTATCCCACACAATGTAGACCACAATTAATTTACGAAGTGTTGATTAGAAAAACCTGATGCTACTGATTGTGTTTATGCCCAATTATTTAAAAGGGTCCTTTTAAATATCGTCCTAAATATAATCGGAAGCGCCAGGTTTTACATCCCAATGCTTCGGAAATAAACCCCCAAATGTAATAGCTTCCAATATGAGAATTGTGCAATGAGAATTTTTAGTTTTCAATTCTCATTGCAATTATTTCAGTACTCCATTATGACCCCATCTCAAAATGATCACTTCTGAATAACTGGGCTTTTTGAGAAGACAGTTTTTCGGAAAGTGATAATTCTCCCCTCTGCAGCACACTTGTCTCCTTTCTGTTCTTCAAGCATGTGCAGCACCTGAACAAGGGAGATTTTTTTTATGTATATACACTGCTCGAAAAAATAAAGGGAACACTAAAATAACACATCCTAGATCTGAATGAAATATTCTTTCTAAATACTTTGTTCTTTACATAATTGAATGTGCTGACAACAAAATCACACAAATTATCAATGGAAGTCAAATTTATTAACCCATGGAGGTCTGGATTTGGAGTCACCCTCAAAATTAAAGTGGAAAAACACACTACAGGCTGATCCAACTTTGATGTAATGTCTTTAAAACAAGTCAAAATGAGGCTCATTAGTGTGTGTGGCATCCACGTGCCTGTATGTCCTCCCTACAACCCACACAAGTGGCTCAGGTAGTGCAGCTCATCCAGGATGGCACATCAATGCGAGCTGTGGCAAGAAGGTTTGCTGTGTCTGTCAGCGTAGTGTCCAGAGCATGGAGGCGCTACCAGGAGACGTGGAGGAGGGCAACAACCCAGCAGCAGGACCGCTACCTCCGCCTTTGTGCAAGGAGGAACAGGAGGAGCACTGCCAGAGCCCTGCAAAATGACCTCCAGCAAGCCACAAATGTGCATGTGTCTACTCAAACGATCAGAAACAGACTCCATGAGGGTGGTATGAGGGCCCGACATCCACAGGTGGGGGTTGTGCTTACAGCCCAACACCGTGCAGGACATTTGGCATTTGCCAGAGAACACCAAGATTGGCAAATTCGCCACTGGCGCCCTGTGCTCTTCACAGATTAAAGCAGGTTCTCACTGAGCACATGTGACAGAGTCTGGTGACGCCAAGAAGAATGTTCTGCTGCCTGCAACATCCTCCAGCATGACCGGTTTGGCAGTGGGTCAGTAATGGTGTGGGGTGGCATTTCTTTGGGGGGCCGCACAGCCCTCCATGTGCTCGCCAGAGGTAGCCTGACTGCCATTAGGTACCGAGATGAGATCCTCAGACCCCTTGTGAGACCATATGCTGGTGCGGTTGGCCCTAGGTTCCTCCTAATGCAAGACAATGCTAGACCTCATGTGGCTGGAGTGTCTCAGCAGTTCCTGCAAGACGAAGGCATTGATGCTATGGACTGGCCCGCCCGTTCCCCAGACCTGAATCCAATTGAGCACATCTGGGACATCATGTCTCGCTCCATCCACCACAGACTGTCCAGGAGTTGGCGGATGCTTTAGTCCAGGTATGGGAGGAGATCCCTCAGGAGACCATCCGCCACCTCATCAGGAGCATGCCCAGGCGTTGTAGGAAGGTCATACAGGCACGTGGAGGCCACACACACGCACTACTAAGCCTCATTTTGACTTGTTTTAAGGACATTACATCAAAGTTGGATCAGCCTGTAGTGTGTTTTTCCACTTTAATTTTGAGGGTGAATCCAAATCCAGACCTCCATGGGTTAATAATTTTGATTTCCGTTGATAATTTTTGTGTGATTTTGTTGTCAGCACATTCAACTATGTAATGAACAAAGTATTTAATAAGAATATATCATTCATTCAGATCTAGGATGTGTTATTTTAGTGTTTCCTTTATTTTTTTGAGCAGTGTGTGTGTATATATGTGCGCGTGTGTGTGTATGTATATGTGTGTGTGTGTATATGTATGTATGTATGTATGTATGTGTGTCTGTGTGTGAAGATACACAGAAACCGGCAGTTTACCGGAAAAAAAACAGGGATTGCCTTTTTTGGAGCACTCTTTTAAATTAATTGATTTTGAATTGATATGATTAGTATTTTAAAAACGTAACTTTTAATGACACTCTTTAAAATAAAGAGGGTGAAAATTTGATTCATAGCTGTCATATATATTGACACGCCTCCCCCCAAAAAAATTCATAAGCACATAGCTATTTTAATAATTCTTATCATTATCGTTATGGTGACTAATATTCGATGTGAGAATCTTTCTAACCTAAATTGAAATATAAAACTTAAATTAATTAATTATCTTAGTCAACAGCTTAATATTATAATCACCTGGCTATATATTATTCTTGCATAGATAATGCTCTGGAATTTGCATCACGGTTTAAAACAAATTATATAGAGTGTGCTGCTTCAATATGGTTTATACCACTATTATTGCAAATAGTGCTAATACAGTCACGTCCTGCTGGCTATACATGTGGCACAAACCATAATCTTCCAAAAATTAAATTAAGAAGGTGGCACAAATAACTAAACACTTAAATTGTGATGATCACAGACACTTAAATTACTCACACAGTGCCAGACACAATTGACATGTATGGTTAAATTATTTTGTCAGCAGAATTATGTTACCTGTTGTTAGCTGGAATTAGCGTGATCCCAATTCACTCCATCACACTGGTCTGTTATTATAACCTGATTGGGAATCAACAGAGAGTTGATACCGCGACCTGTAACCGTGGTTAACAATTCCTACAAGGTGCAGAGTGGTACTGATTTTACACAGTATTCAATGATATTGCGCAAGTCATAATCCTCAAAACCTTAGTAGAGTAGCAAAAATAATTAAAAACCTGATTTGTGGTTCCATAAACACTGACGTAGCTGTCACAATGTCAAGCACATCTAATCCATGTTTCTTAATTCAATTCTTAAACATCAGAAAATATATTACCTATTAATAGCTAGATTAGCATAATTACAGTTCGAACTGCCATGCCAGTCTGTTATTGTGACTTGATTTGGAATCAGCTAAGGGTTAATGACATGGCCTAAAACAAGTGTCTCAGCGGTTGACTGTCATCTGACCGCGGCTTCCTCCTGCAGTGAGGAGCCGTTGCCTTAATTGTTAGATCGGTCTGGCTCTGATCTTACTGCCTGCAATCTGGCTCTGATCTTAGTACCTGGACGTACGTTTCACCACACCTGGGCTTGTTCACCAGTACAGCCTCACTGCAGGAGGAAGCCGCGGTCAGATGACAGTCAACCGCTGAGACTAACATTAAGTACGGTGTTTGTTTCATTGTGTTTCTTTATTTCTTATCTTTTCCCAAGTGCTCACACCTCCCTGCAGGTGCATTTGGAACCTGCAATGCATCCAGTATCAGGGTCCATCTAACACCTGATACAGGGGCATGGAGTGACACTGTTGCTTTATTTCTAACTGCCTGGCACTTGGCCCTACTCTCACCCTCCATCCGCTCTTTGAAGATGTTGGGAAGCAGATGGGGGCAGGTGCATAACAAGCCGACTTTCTATTCTCAATATTGATCAGGATCACCTACGATCAGCACGTTTATCTTACATTTAGTGATGCAATAACTGTCGTATGGGGAAAGGTGAGCAACACCATACGCAGCAGTGAATGTTAAATAGTGGATAATTTCCCACTTGTCACTATACGTATTGCTGCTTCTATATATGCACAAGGGGTACCCCAGTGAAGTATTTACAACTTCAGACTGCTGTTTTAGAACCAACGATAATTCACAGATATATATAAAAACATTCTTTAATGTGATCTATGACACCTGGAGTCTGTAACAATGTATTGCTGAACTGTCTTTTTTGGGCAGCTTACGTTCACATGGGAATGGTATCCCTTAGACGTGTATAACCTAAAGCTTTTTAAAGAAACACTGTACTGATACTATATAGAGATACTGTTGCAAACATATGTTGAGTTAAATGCAGAAACGTTACAAATTGTCTCAAAGTATAAATTGTCTCAAAGTGATAAACTATTTAATGTGGTACATGACATTTAGAGTTTGTAACAATGCATTGCTGAACTGTTCCTTTTGGGTAGCTTATATTCATATGGGAATGGGATCCTTTAGGCATGTGTACAATTAAAGGTTTATTTAAGGAACGCTGCTCTGATATTATATAGAGACACTGCTGCAAATACATGTTGTGTCTAATGTAGAAATATTACAAAAAGTGTGCACTCACAGTGGCTTAAAATGCATGGGCATTGATCTAACGCGTTGAATCTGATGGTATAATCTTGTCTCGATATATGTTATTATATTGAGGCACTGCTGTAAATATACGTTATGTCAAACCTGGTAACACTATAAGCGATGTGAAGTCACAGGGGAATTGAATGTGTAACCATTGGTATCAATCCAATATGCCGAATCTGATGTGATAAAAGTGTCTCTGGGGGTTGAAATTCTAGAAACATTATAATTGGTATATGTGTGTTATAAACAGCTTTGAATAGATACCATTAAGGAAACATTGTAGCTGTTACATATATGCCACTAATGAGCCACTGAATTCACATTCTTTAACAGAGGATCAATGTCTTTAAATTTTCCAGCTATTGGTCTGAATGCAGAGGAACTAATTAACGTGTTCATATTGTGCTTACAGCCTGAGTGTCTGTAATTGGCTAATGCACATTTATTTTTGCCGATAATTATTACTCAGTACCTTGTAGGTAAGGCTGACACTTGTTATAGGCTATGTCATTAACCCTTAGCTGATTCCCAATCAAGTCACAATAACAGACTGTAATTATGCTAATCTAGCTATTAATAGGTAATATATTTTCTGATGTTTAAGAATTGAATTAAGAAACATGGATTAGATGTGCTTGACATTGTGACAGCTACGTCAGTGTTTATGGAACCACAAATCAGGTTTTGAATTATTTTTGCTACTCAACTAAGGTTTTGAGGATTAGGACTTGCGCAATATCATTGAATACTGTGTAAAATCAGTACCACTCTGCACCTTGTAGGAATTGTTAACCACTGTTACAGGTCGCGGTATCAACTCTCTGTTGATTCCCAATCAGGTTATAATAACAGACCAGTGTGACGGAGTGAATTGGGATCACGCTAATTCCAGCTAACAACAGGTAACATAATTCTGCTGACAAAAGAATTTAACCATACATGTCAATTGTGTCTGGCACTGTGTGAGTAATTTAAGTGTCTGTGATAATCACAATTTAAGTGTTTAGTTATTTGTGCCACCTTCTTAATTTAATTTTTGGAAGATTATGGTTTGTGCCACATGCATAGCCAGCAGGACGTGACTGTATTAGCACTATTTGCAAGAATAGTGGTATAAACCATATTGAAGCAGCACACTCTATATAATTTGTTTTAAACCGTGATGCGAATTCCAGAGCATTATCTATGCAAGAATAATATATAGCCAGGTGATTATAATATTAAGCTGTTGACTAAGATAATTAATTCATTTAAGTTTTATATTTCAATTTAGGTTAGAAAGATTTTCTCACACTGAATATTAGTCACCATAACGATAATGATAAGAATTGTTAAAATAGCTATGTGCTTATAAAAAAAAATTATTTTTTTTTTTTGGGGGGGAGGCGTGTCAATATATATGACAGCTATGAATCAAATTTTCACCCTCTTTATTTTAAAGAGTGTCATTAAAAGTTACGTTTTAAAGTACTAATCATATCAATTCAAAATCAATTAATTTAAAAGAGTGCTCCAAAAAAGGCAATCCCTGTTTTTTCCGGTAAACTGCCGGTTTCTGTGTATCTTTAAGGTATAAATGATTGTTGGAGCACCTTCAGCAAAATAAACCCAAATTATTATGGGAAAATTACTAGTCAGCTGGTTAATTAATATGTAAACAATTTATTTGGTTTCGGTGCAGGGTATACTACATTCTTGAGAAAACAACTTTGCAGAAGACTTGTGTGGGTGCACTCTTGTTTTTGTTGTATGACTATTAATTAAATAAAACATAACTTTTATTAACTCATTTAAAATAAATCCTCATACTCCACCATGTTTGGTTAATAAGATGTATTTATATCTATACACACAAGTGCTTAAAAAATTGGAAATGTTCTGGTTAGTCTATCACCAAAAGACTTGTAGGGGGATATAGACACTATAGTTCTACATCCAGTTCCTAACCAACCAGCACAAGAGAAGCTTGTTTTAATGAGACCTCAATGGGTCATGATTGACCGGACCATTCTTATCAGGAGTATGTATCCTAACAACAATATATGCACATATAGGGGTGCCTGCTAGATTCCCCCGTATTTTGAAGACAATAAGTTTAGCTGATTTTAGCTTTAGATATCTAAAAGAAGAAAGAAAACAGAAGATAAGAGGGGAAAAAAGAGGAGAGAGAAAGTGGTGATCCTGCCTAGCGGTATAATACATTGCGTTTATAGGTGGTATCAACTGGGGTTAATTTAGCATAGGCTATAGTCAGCATACACTGGTCTGGCCTATTTTGTCATTATAATACAGCTTTTTCAGTTAACGTTTACCTTTATCTTCTCTTTATAATTTTCTGTATATCAGCAGACTCTCATCTATGATTCACAGGTGAAAACCTGCGCCTAACGTAGACAGCAGATCCGCAGTTTGCCTTTTTTCTGAAATCTTTAAATCGGTGCATTCTCATTGGTGAGTCGACCAATTGCGTCTAAAAGTTACTACCATACCCCACCAACAGAGCCCGATCTCGTCCGATCTTGGAAGCAAAACGGTGGCAGGCTGGGTCAGTACCTGTGAGGGAGACCCCCAGAGAATACCCGGTGTTGTAATTAATGACCCTCTCCGACCGGATACCAACAGCAGGATCACCACTTTCTCTCTCCCCTTTTTCCCCCTCTTATCTTCTGTTTTCTTTCTTCTTTTAGATATCTAAAGCTAAAATCAGCTAAACTTATTGTCTTCAAAATACGGGGGAATCTAGCAGGCACCCCTATATGTGCATATATTGTTGTTAGGATACATACTCCTGATAAGAATGGTCCGGTCAATCATGACCCATTGAGGTCTCATTAAAACAAGCTTCGCTTGTGCTGGTTGGTTAGGAATTGGATGTAGAACTATAGTGTCTACATCCCCCTACAAGTCTTTTGGTGATAGACTAACCAGAACATTTCCAATTTTTGAAGCACTTTTGTGTGTATAGATATAAATACATCTTATTAACCAAACATGGTGGAGTATGAGAGTGAGGATTTATTTTAAATGAGTTAATAAAAGTTATGTTTTATTTAATTAATAGTCGTATAACAAAAACAAGAGTGCACCCACACAAGAGTCTTCTGCAAAGTTGTTTTCTCTAGTTTCTCCCTGAGTCTGGGTGCACCACCAGGTATAATTATTTGAAGGTATACCTACCATACATATGATCATAATTCTGGTTCAATAAATTATCTTTTGAAATTTTGAGGACTGGTGCGGAGTCGCAACCTTGTTCGCGTATACTACAATCTTGCAAAGTATGTGTAAAATATATATATATATATATATATATATCTCTATCAAGGAATTGGTGAAAATAAGCGCCCAAGAGTGTAGATGGTATATCAAGGTGAATATAAAATGAAGGTATCAAGAGTGGATATATTGCAATCGGTTAAAAAACTTATCTGAAAACCAGAGAAGCTAAATTCGGGCGATGCTTCTTTGACGCTTAATACATGTTGAAAAAAAGAAGAGCAAACATAGTGTGTACTGTTTTCTTTGGTAAATTATCAAAATATATCACTGACCAGAAATCATTTAGGCTTAATTAGGGAAACAGCATATTCCCAAGTATGCAATCAATATATAGCCTAGGCAGTGTGTGTATGTATGTATATATATATATATATATATATATATATATATATATATATATATATATATATATAAAAGATAAATTATTTAATACACGTAATGACATAAAAATACATTGAAATACATAAAATATGAATAGCTGTATGTCATGCGTACAGGATAACAGATTATATCAAGCTTATCTGTCCATAAATAGCTGGAATGCATGCGTACAGGATTCAAAATTATAAAAGGCTTATCTGTCCATAAGAGGAAATGTCAGCAGGTAGTCCCAACGCGTTTCGTCCGTCATCAGTAGGACTTCATCAAGGGGATAGACAAACAGAGCAGGCATGCTTTATTTATACCCTCCTTGGGCAGTTTATGATGACATCACTTCCTGTGATGTCATGTGACTGGAGCATTTATGTGAACTTTTAAAACAGGTTTTAATTTGCACTCAAAAAGGTGACAATATAAAATAGTGAAGTGGGGAGATAAGAGGAAGAAAAAACGAAGAAAAAACGAGGTGGAGAAGTGACATAATCAGCATAAAAGGGAGAAACGTCCGGAATTTGCTGTGGAACGCATGTGGAATGCATGCGTCATTTCCGGAAATGGCGCTGACGTAATTTCCGGTCGGCGTATATAGATATTAAAAAGGTCTTAGAGAATTTACTAAACGTGATTTAATGTGTGTCTCCTAGTTATTATAGAGAACCGGGCTGATTACTGAGCTGGATAGGTGATGGAAGTGAGATTAGGAGGTGGTGTGATCCGTCGGGTATGGCGGTCACGTGACTTCCGTTATAAACACGGAAGTAAGTGTGTGGAACGCAAAATAGTGACGTGACTTCCGCTGAGCGGAAAGAAAGACGGGGAGACAAGGGAAGGCATCTAAGGAGTAAATTACACAAATGAACCTTTGTATATATGGATTACCGGGCTGGTAGTTAATAAAGGTGACTTTATTGGATATTTGTGATCCGTCTGATATGACGGTCACGTGACATCCGTTATTAATTAAAGTTTGTGTGGACCGCAATTAAGTGACGTAACTTCCGCTGAGAACGGAAGTAAATAAGGGAGAAAGTGACAAGCATAAATAATAAAAAATTATAAAAAATTAACCCTCCATATTAGGAAAAAAGGTTTATGTTAATGAGGCTGTATAAAGTAAACAGCTAAAGTGCAGGTTATGTCACACAGACTACTGTGACAACTAAAATTATCGTAACAATTAGCGGTGGAATACACTGCCATTGTGAAGTATTGGAAATTATCACTATAGGATGATTTCTAATTATAGCAAAATTATTTAATATACTTTATAAAATACTTTATAAAATACTTTTTATATATAAAAAATTAGTTCAAAATGATTATCTAAAAAAGGAGAGAACATAAAGGGTGGATATGATGTGTGTATAATTTTTGAGTGCAATTAAAGCATATCATAAAAAAGGATCGTAATAGATCGGATATAGACTGATTAAAACATGACATAAGTGGAGTATTATAAGTAGCAGCGTTGTAATTGTTTAGTTGTTTCCTGCGGCAGAAATACATAGTCTTATCGCATTTTAGGTGCGCATCGTGTGTTCTTCATTAAAGACTGTCTTGGTTATTATCCACATCAGGCAGGCGGTTGGTAATTTGCTGAAAGGAATAATAATGTTGACTGTTTATCATCATTTTTTAAATTAGATATCAAGTTACTATAGAGGGTGCTTGATCTAAAGGATTTAAAAACAACCGGAAATTTGTGAATAAAGGGATTATGTGAAAAAAAAGGGAAGTGAATGGAGACGGGAAAATTACAGGAAGGGAGCAATCTCAAAAGCTTCATTTAGTCCGAATGGTGATAAGGTCTTGAGTTCGTGGATCCAGAACATTTCTCTTTTGGAGAGTTTGTTCAAGATATCGCCACCTCTTTCACCAGTTTTGACAAGTTCTATTGCTTTGAAAAAGAGGTTTTCTGGATTCGATTGATGTTTTTCGATGAAATGTTTGGGGACCGTATGATTGTCAATCTTATTTTTGATGTTCCGAATGTGCTCTTGGATTCTTAGTTTTAGGACCCTTTTGGTTTTACCAACATATTTAAGTCCACATGTACATTCAAGCAAATAAATTACCATTGTGGAGTTACAATTAAGGTAGTCTTTGATGTTGTACTCTTTTGTGTTGTTGTGATTACTGAATTTTTTCCTGACTGGATGGAGGTATTTACAGATGTTACATTTTCCACATTTAAAGCAACCTTTACAATTAACAAAGGTGCTATTTCTAGGTTTACTTTTGCTTCGTAAATGACTAGGTGCCAGGATATCTTTTAAATTGCTGGTTTTTCGGAACACGATGTCAGGTTTTGGTGGAAGGATTTCTCTTAGTATTGGGTCCATCAGCAAAATATTCCAATGTTGATTGATGGATTTCCTAATAATTGGTTCTTGGTTACTGAATGTGGTAATGAAGGGGGTGAAGTTGTCGGATTTCTTTTGTGTCTGTTTACTAAATAAATCAGATCTTTGTTTGTTGGCAGTTTTTTCCAATGCTTTATTGATCACATGTTCTGGATATTTCCTGTCTTTGAATCTGGTGGCATATGTTGTGAGCTGTTTTTGACAATCTTGTTCATCGCTGCAATTGCGTTTGATCCGGTAAAACTGTGAGTATGGGATATTGGTTTTCCAGTTCTGAGCATGACAACTGTCAAAGTGAAGATAACTATTGGTATCTACTTCTTTTATGTAGTTGCTCGTTATGATCTTGGATGAAGCGTTTGAGAGAGTTAAGTCCAGATAATGTACATTTTCTTTACTGATCTCGTACGTAAATTTTAAATTGTATTGGTTTGTGGTGAGTATTGAAAAGAATGACTTAAATGATTCTTCTTCTCCTTCCCAGATGATTAGAATATCATCTATATAACGCTTGTAAATGATCAAATTGCTGATGTACGGGTTGTTATTGTATATACAATCTTCTTCCCATGCACCCATTAGTAAATTTGCGAAACTAGGCGCAAATGATGTACCCATGGCTGTTCCACAGGTTTGTAAATAGAATATCTGTTGGAATATGAAATAATTATGGCCCAAAATGAATTGCATGAAATCACAGATTGCATTCTTATAGGTTGTAGAAAGTTCAGGGTCTTTGTCCAGGAACCTCCTGCAGGCCTCTATCCCTTTCTCATGGATGATTGATGTGTATAGGCTTTGAACATCTATTGTGATCCAAAGATAGGAGTCCTTCCATTCCACTGAGGATAATATGTTGATAATGCTGCTAGTATCTTTTAAAAAAGATGGTAAGCAAATCACGTATTTGCACAAGAATATATCAACGTATTCTGATAGATGACTGGTGAGTGAATCAATTCCTGCGATAATTGGTCTGCCCGGCGGTTGTGTGAGATTTTTATGTATTTTTGGGAGATAGTAAAATGTTGGTATTACTGGTGTTGCCGTCAAAAGGTATTGAAATTCGTTTTTATCCAGGGTATTATTATGAAAGTAGTGTACCAACAGAACTCTAAGTTCTTCTACGAAATGAGTAGTGGGGTCATGTTGAAGTTGCTTATAGGAAGATGTGTGTGTTTGTGTGTGTGTGTGTGTGTGTGTGTGTGTGTGTATATATGTATGTATGTATGTATGTATATATATATATATATATATATATATATATATATATATATATATATAAATAATAAGAATTTACTCACCGGTAATTCTATTTCTCGTAGTCCGTAGTGGATGCTGGGGACTCCGTAAGGACCATGGGGAATAGACTGCTCCGCAGGAGACTGGGCACATCTAAAGAAAGATTTAGGACTATCTGGTGTGCACTGGCTCCTCCCCCTATGACCCTCCTCCAAGCCTCAGTTAGGACACTGTGCCCGGAAGAGCTGACACAATAAGGAAGGATTTTGAATCCCGGGTAAGACTCATACCAGCCACACCAATCACACCGTATAACTCGTGATAGGAACCCCGGTTAACAGTATGATAACAAAAGGAGCCTCTGAACAGATGGCTCGCAATAACAACCCGATTTGTGTAACAATAACTATTTACAAGTATTGCAGACAATCCGCACTTGGGATGGGCGCCCAGCATCCACTACGGACTACGAGAAATAGAATTACCGGTGAGTAAATTCTTATTTTCTCTGACGTCCTAGTGGATGCTGGGGACTCCGTAAGGACCATGGGGATTATACCAAAGCTCCTAAACGGGCGGGAGAGTGCGGATGACTCTGCAACACCGAATGAGAGAACTCCAGGTCCTCCTCAGCCAGGGTATCAAATTTGTAGAATTTTGCAAACGTGTTTGCCCCTGACCAAGTAGCAGCTCGGCAAAGTTGTAAAGCAGAGACCCCTCGGGCAGCCGCCCAAGATGAGCCCACCTTCCTTGTGGAATGGGCTTTTACAGATTTAGGCTGCGGTAGTCCCACCGCAGAATGCGCCAGCTGAATAGTGCTACAAATCCAGCGTGCGATAGTCTGCTTAGAAGCAGGAGCACCCAGTTTGTTGGATGCATACAGGATAAACAGCGAGTCAGTTTTCCTGACTCCAGCCGTCCTGGAAACTTAAATTTTCAGGGCCCTGACTACGTCCAGTAACTTGGAATCCTCCAAGTTCCTAGTAGCCGCAGGCACCACAATAGGCTGGTTCAAGTGAAACGCTGATACCACCTTCGGGAGAAACTGAGGACGAGTCCTTAACTCTGCCCTATCCATATGGAAAATCAGATAAGGGCTTTTATATGACAAAGCCGCCAATTCTGACACACGCCTGGCTGAAGCCAGGGCCAACAGCATGACCACTTTCCACGTGAGATATTTCAAATCCACAGTCTTAAGTGGTTCAAACCAATGTGATTTCAGGAACTCCAAAACCACATGGAGATCCCAAGGTGCCACTGGGGGCACAAAAGGAGGCTGAATATGCAGAACTCCTTTGACAAAAGTCTGAACTTCAGGCAGTGAAGCCAGTTCTTTCTGGAAGAAAATCGACAGGGCCGAAATCTGGACCTTAATGGACCCCAATTTGAGGCCCAACGTCACCCCTGCTTGCAGGAAATGCAGGAATCGACCCAGTTGAAATTCCTCCGTTGGGGCCTTCCTGGCCTCACACCAAGCAACATAATTCCGCCAAATGCGGTGATAATGTTTTGCGGTGACATCCTTCCTGGCTTTGATCAGGGTAGGGATGACTTCCTCCGGAATGCCCTTTTCCTTCAGGATCCGGTGTTCAACCGCCATGCCGTCAAACGTAGCCGCGGTAAGTTGTGGAACAGACAGGGCCCCTGCTGCAGCAGGTCTTGTCTGAGCGGCAGAGGCCAAGGGTCCTCTGAAAGCACCTCTTGAAGTTCCGGGTACCAAACTCTTCTTGGCCAGTCCGGAACCACGAGTATAGTTTTCACTCCTCGCCTTCGTATTATTCTCAGTACCTTGGGAATGAGAGGCAGAGGAGGAAACACATAAACTGACTGGTACACCCACGGTGTTACTAGAGCGTCCACTTGGAAGACTTCTGGATGAAGTCCCCATTCTCCTGGGTGGAGGTCGTGCCTGCTGAGGAAGTCTGCTTCCCAGTTGTCCACTCCCGGAATGAACACTGCTGTCAGTGCTAACACATGATTTTCCGCCCATCGGAGAATCCTTGTGGCTTCTGCCATTGCCCTCCTGCTTCTTGTGCCGCCCTGTCTGTTTACATGGGCGACCGCCGTGATGTTGTCTGATTTGGATCAGTACCGGTTGGTTCTGAAGCAGGGGCCTTGCTTGGCTTAGGGCATTGTAAATGGCCCTTAGCTCCAGAATATTTATGTGAAGCGAAATCTCCTGATTTGACCACAGTCCTTGGAAATTTCTTCCCTGTGTGACTGCACCCCAGCCCCGAAGGCTGGCATCCGTGGTCACCAGGACCCAGTCCTGTATTCCGAATCTGCACCCCTCTAGTAGATGAGCCCTCTGCAGCCACCACAGCAGCGACACCCTGGTCCTTGCCGACAGGGTTATCCGCTGTTGCATCTGGAGATGGGACCCGGACCATTTGTCCAACAGGTCCCACTGGAAAGTCCTTGCGTGGAACCTTCCGAATGGAATTGCTTCGTACGAAGCTACCATTTTTCCCAGGACTCGTGTGCATTGATGTACCGACACCTGTCCTGGTTTTAGGAGGTTTCTGACTAGAGATGACAACTCCTCGGCTTTTTCCACTGGAAGAAACACTTTTTTTCTGGTCTGTGTCCAGAATCATTCCCAGGAACAGAAGACGTGTCGTCGGGACCAGCTGTGACTTTGGAATATTGAGAATCCAGCCGTGCTGTTGTAGCACTTCCCGAGAAAGTGCTACCCCCACTATCAACTGTTCCTTGGACCTCGCCTTTATCAGGAGATCGTCCAAGTACGGGATAATTAAAACTCCCTTCTTGCGAAGGAGTATCATCATTTCGGCCATTACCTTGGTAAAGACCCTCGGTGCCGTGGATAACCCAAACGGCAGCGTCTGGAACTGATAGTGACAGTCCTGTACCACAAATCTGAGGTACTCCTGGTGAGGAGGGTAAATGGGGACATGCAGGTAGGCATCCTTGATGTCCAGAGAGACCATGTAATCCCCCTCGTCCAGGCTCGCAATAACCGCCCTGAGCGATTCCATCTTGAACTTGAACTTTCTGATATACGTGTTCAAGGATTTTAAATTTAAGATGGGTCTCACCTAACCGTCCGGTTTCGGTACCACAAACATTGTGGAATAGTAACCCTTTCCTTGCTGAAGGAGGGGTACCTTGACAATCACTTGCTGTGAATACAGTTTTTGGATAGCCACCAACACTGCCTCCCTGGCAGAGGGAGTTGCTGGTAAGGCAGATTTTAGAAAACGGCGGGGGTGGGGGGGGACGTCTCGAATTCCAGCCTGTACCCCTGAGATACTACTTGAAGGATCCAGGGATCCACCTGTGAGAGAGCCCACTGTGTGCTGAAATTTCTGAGACGGGCCCCCACCGTACCCGGGTCCGCCTGTGAAGCCCCAGCGTCATGCTGTGGACTTACCGGACGCGGGGGAGGACTTTTGCTCTTGGGAACTGGCTGTATGCTGCAGCTTTTTCCCTCTACCTTTGCCTCTCGGCAGAAAGGATGCGCCTCGAGCCCTCTTATGTTTATGGGGCCAAAAGGACTGTACTTGATAATACGGTGCTTTCTTTTGCTGTGGGGTAGCCTGTGGCAAAAATGTCGATTTCCCAGCCGTAGCTGTGGAAACGAGGTCTGAAAGACCATCCCCCAAACAGTTCCACCCCCTTATAAGGCAAAACTTCCATGTGCCTTTTTGAATCTGCATCACCTGACCACTGCCGAGTCCATAACCCCCTTCTGGCGGCAATGGACATTGCACTTATTTTTGATGCCAGCCGGCAAATATCCCTCTGTGCATCGCGCATGTATAAGACAGCGTCTTTTATATGCTCTACTGTCAGCAAAATATTGTCCCTATCCAGGGTATCAATATTATCCGACAGGGAATCTGACCACGCAGCAGCAGCACTGCACATCCATGCTGATGCAATCGCTGGTCGCAATATAATGCCCGTGTGTGTATATATAGCTTTTAGGGTAGCCTCCTGCTTTCTATCAGCAGGATCCTTTAGGGCGGCCGTATCCTGAGACGGTAGTGCCACCTTTTTTGATAAACGTGTAAGCGCTTTATCTACCCTAGGTGATGTTTCCCAACGTGACCTATCCTCTGGCGGGAAAGGGTACGCTGCCAATAACCGTTTAGAAATTATCAATTTCTTATCGGGGGAAGTCCAGGCTTCCTCACACACCTCATTTAATTCCTCAGATGCAGGAAAAACTACTGGTAGTTTTTTCTCACCGAACATAATACCCTTTTTTGTGGTACCTGGGGTACTATCAGAAATGTGTAATACATTTTTCATTGCCTCAATCATGTAACGGGTGGACCTATTGGAGGGTACACTAGTCTCATCGTCGTCGACACTGGAGTCGGTATCCGTGTCGACACCTGTGTCTGCCATCTGAGGTAGCGGGCGTTTTAAAGCCCCTGATGACATTTGAGACGCTGGAACAGTCACAAGCTGAGTAGCCGGCTGTCCTATGTCGTCAAACCTTTTATGTAAGGAGCTGACACTGTCACGTAATTCCTTCCATAAGTCCATCCACACAGGTGTCGACCCCTCAGGGGGTGACAACACATTTACAGGCATTTGCTCTGCCTCCACATCATTTTCCTCATCATACATGTCGACACAGCGGTACCGACACACAGCACACACACAGGGAATGCTCTGACAGAGGACAGGACCCCACAAAGCCCTTTGGGGAGACAGAGGGAGAGTATGCCAGCACACACCAGAGCGCTATATAACACAGGGATATCACTATACAGAGTGTTTTCCCCTATAGCTGCTTGTATTATATATATATACTGCGCCTAAATTTAGTGCCCCCCTCTCTTTTTTTACCCTTTCTGTAGTGCAGGACTGCAGGGGAGAGCCAGGGAGCGATCCTTCCAGCGGAGCTGTGAGTGAAAATGGCGCCAGTGTGCTGAGGGAGATGGCTCCGCCCCTTTTTCGGCGGGCTTTCTCCCGCTTTTTGTGTTATTCTGGCAGGGGTAATTTACACCTATATAGCCTCTGGGGCTATATATGGTGTCAGTTTTGCCAGCCAAGGTGTTAATATTGCTGCTCAGGGCGCCCCCCCCCAGCACCCTGCACCCATCAGTGACCGAAGTGTGTGGTGTGCATGAGGAGCAATGGCGCACAGCTGCAGTGCTGTGCGCTACCTTGTAGAAGACAGAAGTCTTCAGCCGCCGATTTTCCATACCTTCTTGCTTCTGGCTCTGTAAGGGGGACGGCGGCGCGGCTCCGGGAACGGACGACGAGGTCGGGTCCTGTGTGCGATCCCTCTGGAGCTAATGGTGTCCAGTAGCCTAAGAAGCCCAAACTACCACCACTTAGGTAGGTTCGCTTCTTCTCCCCTTAGTCCCTCGCTGCAGTGAGTCTGTTGCCAGCAGGTCTCACTGTAAAATAAAAAACCTAAATTATACTTTCTTTCTAGGAGCTCAGGAGAGCCCCTAGTGTGCATCCAGCTCGGCCGGGCACAGAAATCTAACTGAGGCTTGGAGGAGGGTCATAGGGGCAGGAGCCAGTGCACACCAGATAGTCCTAAATCTTTCTTTAGATGTGCCCAGTCTCCTGCGGAGCCGTCTATTCCCCATGGTCCTTACGGAGTCCCCAGCATCCATTAGGACGTCAGAGAAATATATATTCTGAAAAAGAATGAAGGCGCACTCAGTGAGTAAGTGTATCAAATGATTCTACTATAAAGTAACAGGCTCACGTACATCAAGGTAAAAAATCACCAGCGAGCTGCTGCCTCCGGAGTATCTTGCAGCGGCCCGCCCCGCACAGCACTGGCAGATATCGGACAATTTCAGCGTTTCAGCTCATGGACCGGTGTTCATGAAGTGTAACGAACACGTCCTTCCAAGGCCACCCCCTTGAATCACCTAGTGTGTGTGTGTGTGTGTGTGTGTGTGTGTGTGTGTGTGTGTGTGTGTGTATATATATATGTATACATGTATGTGTATATATATATATATATATATATATATATTATAAGGGCACGGTCGTGCCCTTATATTAAGGCTGAATCGAACAAACGGAATTCTCCCATAGGGAACTTCTGAGATGGGGGCATGGTGTTTGAGGGGCTACACCTCAAAACTGATTGGACGTACTGAGCTCAAATTTGGCATGGGAGCGTAGAATCGTCACCTGCTGCTGCATGCCAAATTTCAGGGCAAAATAATAAAAAATGAGGAATTGGGAGTAACCTAAAGTTCCAACTGTCAGTTTTTTTCTGCCACTCCCTCAGTGGCTTTTTGACATGGTTTTCCTATAGAGTGAATGAGGAGATTTTTGGGAAGGCATAACTCAGGATAGAGGACGAATTAAGACTTGGGGTTTGTTTTATTAGATAGAGTATGTCCCAGTGTAGTGCCTTTTGGGGTTGTGGTTTTTGAGAAAGTTTATAGGTTTTTTTTAATTAAGTAAAATATGCCCCATTATAAAGATAGGGCTTTTCAATTTGTTGCGGCTGCGCAGTGGCCGCCAGCAGGGGGTGTACAAACAGTAGCTTCAAATGGGTGTACAAATATGGCTGACATCTGCACAGAAGCGGACATCGGATCTGCGATCCTCCTCGCAGCCAGAACACTCTGCCGGTCCCCTCCTTAAATTGACGCTTGGCCAGCAATAAGGTATCCGGGGGGAGGGGGGAAAGGGGCAGTAAGTGAGCGGCGCGGGTGGCTCATTTATACACCGGGCGCCCTGTGCGGCGGTGTAATATTGCCCCCCCGCCGCCAGCGTGTGCTGACCTGGGAGGGGAATGCTGGCACAGGAGTGCAGACTACCTCTCTGGCTAATGGGTGATGAGAGGTATCTGCAGTGCATGAGCGGCTCCCCGGCCCCTGCTGCTAGTACGGTGTGAGTGCGGCCAGGCAGAGGTGTCAGTGTGGAATCGCCAGCGAGTCACCCAGCGACCCGTCAGAGCAGCGGAGGAGGGATGCGGCGTCATACACCCAGCAGCAGCATCTCCGTCCTCACAGCCGCTGCCCCGGACACCGCACACACAGCTGCTGCCCCGCTCCTTGCTGCTGGACACTATTGGGGAGGGGCCTGGCATGTGCCAGCGGCGGCTGCCCGGGGATATATACTGTGCACCGGTCCCTGGGCTGGGAGTCTCTGTGCTGCACTTGCACAGTGTGAGGAGGACACAGAGGGAAGGGGGTTTTATATCCACACACACAGGAGACACGCTGAACCGCACCATCAGGAGGATCCCACCACCACAGTCCAGAGAAGCCTGTGTGTGTGTGTGTCCGTGTCCGTGTCCCCTCCCCCTTCACCTCCCCCCTTCATCTCCTCCCCCCCTCCTCCTCTCCCCCTCCCTGCTGTTTGTCCGGCCTCCCTCCCCCTCCCCTGCTGTGTGTCCGGCCCCCCCCCCGCCCGCCCGCCCCTGCTGTGTGTCCGCCCCCCCCCCCCCCGCCCGCCCCTGCTGTGTGTCCGGCCACCCCCCCCCCCCTCCTCCCCTGCTGTGTGTCCGGTCACCCTCCCCTCCCCTGCTGTGTGTCCGGCCACCCCCCCCCCCCGCCCCCTGCTGTGTGTCCGGCCACCCCCCCGCTTCTCCCCTGCTGTGTGTCCGGCCACCCCCCCCTCCTCCCGCTGTGTCCGGCCACCCCCTACCACCTTCCCTCCCTGCCGTGTGTCCGGTCACCCTCCCCTCCCTGCCGTGTGTCCGGTCACCCTCCCCTCCCTGCCGTGTGTCCGGTCACCCTCCCCTCCCTGCCGTGTGTCCGGCCGCCCTCCCCTCCACTGCTGTGTGTCCGGCCACCCTCCCCTGCTGTGTGTCCGGCCACCCCCCCCCCTCCCTCCTCCCTGCTGTGTGTCCGGCCACCCCCCCCTCCTCCCCTGCTGTGTGTCCGGCCACCCCCCCCCCTCCTCCCCTGCTGTGTGTCCGGCCACCCCCCACTCCTCCCCTGCTGTGTGTCCGGCCACCCTCCCCCGCCCCTGCTGTGTGTCCGGCCACCCCCCCCCTCCTCCCCTGCTGTGTGTCCGGCCACACCCCCCCCCCTCCTCCCGCTGTGTCCGGCCACCCCCCTACCACCTTCCCTCCCTGCCGTGTGTCCGGTCACCCTCCCCTCCCTGCCGTGTGTCCGGTCGCCCTCCCCTCCCTGCCGTGTGTCCGGCCCGCCCTCCCCTCCACTGCTGTGTGTCCGGCCACCCCCCCCTCCTCCCGCTGTGTCCGGCCACCCCCTACCACCTTCCCTCCCTGCCGTGTGTCCGGTCACCCTCCCCTCCCTGCTGTGTGTCCGGACCGCCCTCCCCCTCCCCTGCTGTGTGTCCAGCCACCCCCCCCCCCTCCTCCTCCTCTCTCTGCTGTGTGTCCGGCCGCCCCCCCCCCCCCTTCCCTCCCTGCTGTGTGTCCGGCCACCCCCCCCTCCCTGCTGTGTGTCCTGCCACCCCCCCCCCCACCCCCCCAGACACGCCTGACGCACACGCATATGCAGCGCCTGACACACACG